>NC_057800.1:735157254-735306458 GCF_018294505.1 Triticum aestivum
CCACCACCATGCTCACTGTTCATCCCATCGATCGGCTTTAGTTAGCAGCAGTAGCGAAGGAATCGCTCGATAGGGTTCAGTTAACAGCCATCGATCGATCGCTCGGGTTCAGTAACGCGTAGCCTGCAGTGCAATCGCTCGGGTTCAGTTAGAGCCCAACGCCTCGCTCGGGTTCAGTTAGAGCCAACGCCTCGCACACATGCGCTTACGTGTATGAGAGAAACGCGCATCGCTCGGCCCCCGACCTCCCACCGTAACCGGGAACTCCCCGAAATTTTCCTCCCCATTGCTTCTACCACGGTTTTTTCCGTCATGGACGGCCCAAAGAATGTCATGCAGCTGCGTCTCCGGCCCGCCCAGGACGAAAAGCCCATTTTCTGTCATGATTTTTTGTCATAGAAGTAGGAGCCCACCACATCTATGATGATACCGGGTTTTGTCACAATTATTGTCATAGAAGTGTCATATGTATGACAGAAAAAAATTTCGTTCGGCCCAAAATGTCACGGATGTGTCTTTTTTTTGTAGTGTCAGTCATTGGAGCAATTGCAATTTATCATAACATAGGAAAGAGTCAATATAAGAGCTTTTTAGCAAGTCCACATACTCAACTATCATATAGTCTTTCACAATTGCTAACACTCACACAATACTTATGGGTATGAAGTTTTAATCGGGCACAGAGAAAGATTGGGGCTTATAGTTTTGCCTACCAACGTTTTACCTCAAGGGTAATGTCAACAATAATAGTTCATGAAAACTCACACCAATTAGCCATATATACCAGGGTCTTTCCAACATGTTGTGCTTGCCAAAAGATAAAATGTAAAAAGGAAAGGTGAAGATCACCATGACTCTTATGTAAGGTAGGAGATAAAAGTAAAATATAGGCCCTTCGCAAAGGGAAGCAGAGGTTGTCATACGCTTTTATGGTAGGATGCACAAAATCTTAATGCGAAAGAACGTCACTTTATATTGCCACTTGTGATATGGACCTTTATTATGCAGTCCGTCGCTTTTATTTCTTCCATATCACATGATCGTATAAAGCTTATTTTCTCCCACACTAATAAGTCATACATATTTAGAGGGCAATTTTTATTGCTTGCACCGATGACAACTTACTTGAGGGATCTTACTCAATCCATAGGTAGGTATGGTGGACTCTCATGGCAAAACTGGTTTAAGGGTGTTTGGAAGCACAAGTAGTATCTCTACTTAGTGCAAATAATTTGGCTAGCATGAGGGGGAAAGGCAAGCTCAATCATGTTGGATGATCCATGACAATATAATTTATCTTAGATGTAAGAAAACACAACCCATTATGTTGTCTTCCTTGTCCAACATCAACTCTTTAGCATGTCATATTTTAATGAGTGCTCACAATCATAAAAGATGTCCAAGATATTGTATTTATATGTGAAGACCTCTCTTTCTTTATTACTTCCCATTAATTGCAACGATGACCAAAACTATGTTTGTCAACTCTCAACAACTTTTATTCATCATACTTTTTATATGTGAGCTCATTACTCTCCATAAGATCCGTATGATCTCTTTGATTTCTTTTATTTCTTTCTCTTTTCTTTTATTCACTCCAGATTATGGCAAAATAATCAAGCCCTTGACTCAACAATAATCTTTATTATATAGCTCACGGACTCGATTACATAGAGGGATCATAAAGCAAAACTCAAAACTAGATCATACCAAAAACTTTATTCTACTAGATCAAAATGATACTAAAAGGATCGAACTAAGAAAAACGGTAAAGATAGGAGTGTGATGGTGATACGATACCGGGGCACCTCCCTCAAGCTTGGCAGTTGCCAAGGGGAGTGCCCATACCCATGGGATTATGTCTCCTTTGTTGGCGAGGAAGGTGGTGGAGTTGTTGGTGATGGGTAGTCGCACATCGAGCGTAAGAGATCCTCCAACTTGCGGATAATGCCCTTAAGTGAGACTATATGCTCCTTCAACAAAAAAATTCACGTGTGAGATACTTGTTTTGTATACGAGCTAACTCAATCATCTTGAAAGCTTCGATCTTAGTTGGGGTAAGAAGATTGTGATCAAGTTGAAGGGTGTCTTCTGCTGCCGGAGCTTGGTCCTCCGTGGCCTTCTTGATCCCTTCATCCTTGTTGATCTCCATGGGTTCTTCCCTCTTCAGCTCTATCTTCATTAGCCAAGCATCGTTGTCACCATTGTTAGAGGAGGGGGACGACATGATGCCTAGCCTTGACAGCCCTGACAGAAAACAGCTCGAAACAAGAACAGAGGATAATTGCGTGATACAGGAGTCAAAACCTATGGGAGATTATATAATGAATTTTTACCGACCAAAATATGTATCGTGCAAGAAAACAGAGTCCGGAGAGCGCACAAGGTGCCCACGAGGTAGGGGGCGCACCCTCCACCCTCGTGGAGCCCTCGTGTCCTTCCCGGACTGCTTCTTATTGTTCTATTTTTCTAAATATTCCAAAACGGAGAAAAGTTGCCATTAGAACTGTTTTGGAGTCGGTTTACTTACCGTACCGCATACCTATTGCTTTTCGGAGTCTGAAATGTTCTGGAAAGTGTCCCTTATGTATTCCTCCGGGGTTACGGTTTCAATAACATTGGTTTCAACATTTATAGGATTACCTGAGATATAATGTTTGATTCTTCGACCGTTCACCACCTTCGGATTTGTGCCTTCGAAGTTGTTGATTTTTATGGCACCGGAACGATAGACCTCCTTGATAATGAAAGGACCTTCCCATTTAGAGAGAAGTTTTCCTGCAAAAAATCTTAAATGAGAGTTGTATAGCAATACATAATCACCTACATTAAACTCACGCTTTTGTATTCTTTTGTCATGCCATCTTTTAACTTTTTCTTTAAACAATTTGGCATTCTCATAGGCTTGGGTTCTCCATTCATCAAGTGAGCTAATGTCAAATAACCTCTTCTCACCGGCAAGTTTGAAATCATAATTGAGCTCTTTAATAGCCCAATATGCCTTATGTTCTAGTTTGAGAGGTAAGTGACATGCTTTTCCATAAACCATTTTATACGGAGACATACCCATAGGATTTTTATATGCAGTTCTATAGGCCCATAATGCATCATCAAGTTTCTTGGACCAATTCTTTCTAGATCTATTAACAGTCTTTTGCATAATTAATTTGAGCTCTCTATTACTCAATTCTACTTGACCACTAGACTGTGGGTGATAAGGAGATGCAATTCTATGATTAACATCATACTTAGCAAGCATTTTACAGAAATCACCATGAATAAAATGTGAACCACCATCAGTCATTAAATATCTAGGGACCCCAAACCTCAGAAAAATAACTTCCTTAAGCATCTTAATAGATGTGTTATGATCAGCACTACTAGTTGGAATAGCTTCTACCCACTTAGTAACGTAATCAACAACAACTAAAATATGTGTATATCCATTAGAGGCAAGAAACGGTCCCATATAATCAAAGCCCCAAACATCAAATGGTTCAATAACAAGTGAATAATTCATAGGCATTTCTTGACGTCTACTAATATTAGCAATTCTTTGACATTCATCACAAGACAAGACAAACTTACGGGCATCCTTGAAGAGAGTAGGCCAATAAAAACCGGATTGCAATACCTTGTGTGCAGTTCTATCTCCAGCGTGGTGTCCTCCATAAGCCTCGGAGTGGCACTTGCGTAGGATCTGTTCCTGTTCATGCTCAGGTACACAACGTCTAATAACACCATCTACTCCTTCTTTATAAAGATGTGGGTTCAGTTAGAGCCAACGCCTCACACACACGCGCTTACGTGTATGAGAGAAACGCGCATCGCTCGGCCCCCGACCTCCCACCGTAACCGGGAACTCCCCGAAATTTTCCTCCCCCTCGCTTCTACCACAGTTGTTTCCGTCATGGACGGCCCAAAGAATGTCATGTAGCTGCGTCTCCGGCCCGCCCAGGACGAAAAGCCCATTTTCTGTCATGATTTGTTGTCATAGAAGTAGGAGCCCACCACATCTATGATGATACCGGGTTTTGTCACAATTATCGTCATAGAAGTGTCATATGTATGACAGGAAAAAAATTTGTTTGGCCCAAAATGTCACGGATGTGTCTTTTTTTTGTAGTGTCAGTCATTGGAGCAATTGCAATTTATCATAACATAGGAAAGAGTCAATATAAGAGCTTTTTAGCAAGTCCACATACTCAACTATCATATAGTCTTTCACAATTGCTAACACTCACACAATACTTATGGGTATGAAGTTTTAATCGGGCACAGAGAAAGATTGGGGCTTATAGTTTTGCCTCCCAATGTTTTACCTCAAGGGTAATGTCAACAATAATAGTTCATGAAAACCCACACCAATTAGCCATATATACCAGGGTCTTTCCAACATGTTGTGCTTGCCAAAAGATAAAATGTAAAAAGGAAAGGTGAAGATCACCATGCCTCTTATGGAAGGTAGGAGATAAAAGTAAAAGATAGGCCCTTCGCAGAGGGAAGCAGAGGTTGTCATGCGCTTTTATGGTTGGATGCACAAAATCTTAATGCGAAAGAACGTCACTTTATATTGCCACTTGTGATATGGACCTTTATTATGCAGTCCGTCGCTTTTATTTCTTCCATATCACATGATCGTATAAAGCTTATTTTCTCCCACACTAATAAGTCATACATATTTAGAGGGCAATTTTTATTGCTTGCACCGATGACAACTTACTTGAGGGATCTTACTCAATCCATAGGTAGGTATGGTGGACTCTCATGGCAAAACTGGTTTAAGGGTGTTTGGAAGCACAAGTAGTATCTCTACTTCGTGCAAAGAATTTGGCTAGCATGAGGGGGAAAGGCAAGCTCAATCATGTTGGATGATCCATGACAATATAATTTATCTTAGATGTAAGAAAACACAACCCATTATGTTGTCTTCCTTGTCCAACATCAACTCTTTAGCATGTCATATTTTAATGAGTGCTCACAATCATAAAAGATGTCCAAAATATTGTATTTATATGTGAAGACCTCTCTTTCTTTATTACTTCCATTAATTGCAATGATGACCAAAACTATGTTTGTCAACTCTCAACAACTTTTATGCATCATACTTTTTATATGTGAGCTCATTACTCTCCATAAGATCCACATGATCTCTTTGATTTATTTTATTTCTTTCTCTTTTCTTTTATTCACTCAAGATTATGGCAAAATAATCAAGCCCTTGACTCAACAATAATCTTTATTATATAGCTCACGGACTCGATTACATAGAGGGATCATAAAGCAAAACTCAAAACTAGATCATACCAAAAACTTTATTCTACTAGATCAAGATGATACTAATAGGATCGAACTAAGAAAAACGGTAAAGATAGGAGTGTGATGGTGATACGATACCGGGGCACCTCCCTCAAGCTTGGCAGTTGCCAAGGGGAGTGCCCATACCCATGGGATTATGTCTCCTTTGTTGGCGAGGAAGGTGGTGGAGTTGTTGGTGATGGGTAGTCGCACATCGAGCGTAAGAGATCCTCCAACTTGCGGATAATGCCCTTAAGTGAGACGATATGCTCCTTCAACAAAAAATTCACGTGTGAGATACTTGTTTGGTATACAAGCTAACTCAATCATCTTGAAAGCTTCGATCTCAGTTGGGGTAAGAAGATTGTGATCAAGTTGAAGGGTGTCTTCTGCTGCCGGAGCTTAGTCCTTCGTGGCCTTCTTGATCCCTTCATCCTTGTTGATCTCCATGGGTTATTCCCTCTTCAGCTCTATCTTCATTAGCCAAGCATCGTTGTCACCATTGTTAGAGGAGGGGGACGACATGATGCCTGGCCTTGATAGCCCTGACAGAAAACAGCTCGAAACAAGAACAGAGGATAATTGCGTGATACAGGAGTCAAAACCTTCGGGAGATTATATAATGAATTTTTACCGACCAAAATATGTATCGTGCAAGAAAACAGAGTCCGGAGAGCGCACAAGGTGCCCACGAGGTAGGGGGCGCACCCTCCACCCTCGTGGAGCCCTCGTGTCCTTCCCGGACTGCTTCTTATTGTTCTATTTTTCTAAATATTCCAAAACGGAGAAAAATTGCCATTAGAACTGTTTTGGAGTCGGTTTACTTACCGTACCACATACCTATTGCTTTTCAGAGTCTGAAACGTTCTGGAAAGTGTCCCTTATGTATTCCTCCGGGGTTACGGTTTCAATAACATTGGTTTCAACATTTATAGGATTACCTGAGATATAATGTTTGATTCTTCGACTGTTCACCACCTTCGGATTTGTGCCTTCGAAGTTGTTGATTTTTATGGCACCGGAACGATAGACCTCCTCGTTAATGTAAGGACCTTCCCATTTAGAGAGAAGTTTTCCTGCAAAAAATCTTAAATGAGAGTTGTATAGCAATACATAATCACCTACATTAAACTCACGCTTTTGTATTCTTTTGTCATGCCATCTTTTAACTTTTTCTTTAAACAATTTGGCATTCTCATAGGCTTGGGTTCTCCATTCATCAAGTGAGCTAATGTCAAATAACCTCTTCTCACCGGCAAGTTTGAAATCATAATTGAGCTCTTTAATAGCCCAATATGCCTTATGTTCTAGTTTGAGAGGTAAGTGACATGCTTTTCCATAAACCATTTTATACGGAGACATACCCATAGGATTTTTATATGCAGTTCTATAGGCCCATAATGCATCATCAAGTTTCTTGGACCAATTCTTTCTAGATCTATTAACAGTCTTTTGCATAATTAATTTGAGCTCTCTATTACTCAATTCTACTTGACCACTAGACTATGGGTGATAAGGAGATGCAATTCTATGATTAACACCATACTTAGCAAGCATTTTACGGAAATCACCATGAATAAAATGTGAACCACCATCAGTCATTAAATATCTAGGGACCCCAAACCTCGGAAAAATAACTTCCTTAAGCATCTTAATAGATGTGTTATGATCAGCACTACTAGTTGGAATAGCTTCTACCCACTTAGTAACGTAATCAACAACAACTAAAATATGTGTATATCCATTAGAGGCAAGAAACGGTCCCATATAATCAAAGCCCCAAACATCAAATGGTTCAATAACAAGTGAATAATTCATAGGCATTTCTTGACGTCTACTAATATTAGCAATTCTTTGACATTCATCACAAGACAAGACAAACTTACGGGCATCCTTGAAGAGAGTAGGCCAATAAAAACCGGATTGCAATACCTTGTGTGCAGTTCTATCTCCAGCGTGGTGTCCTCCATAAGCCTCGGAGTGGCACTTGCGTAGGATCTGTTCCTGTTCATGCTCAGGTACACAACGTCTAATAACACCATCTACTCCTTCTTTATAAAGATGTGGGTTCAGTTAGAGCCAACGCCTCACACACACGCGCTTACGTGTATGAGAGAAACGCGCATCGCTCGGCCCCCGACCTCCCACCGTAACCGGGAACTCCCCGAAATTTTCCTCCCCCTCGCTTCTACCACAGTTGTTTCCGTCATGGACGGCCCAAAGAATGTCATGTAGCTGCGTCTCCGGCCCGCCCAGGACGAAAAGCCCATTTTCTGTCATGATTTGTTGTCATAGAAGTAGGAGCCCACCACATCTATGATGATACCGGGTTTTGTCACAATTATCGTCATAGAAGTGTCATATGTATGACAGGAAAAAAATTTGTTTGGCCCAAAATGTCACGGATGTGTCTTTTTTTTGTAGTGTCAGTCATTGGAGCAATTGCAATTTATCATAACATAGGAAAGAGTCAATATAAGAGCTTTTTAGCAAGTCCACATACTCAACTATCATATAGTCTTTCACAATTGCTAACACTCACACAATACTTATGGGTATGAAGTTTTAATCGGGCACAGAGAAAGATTGGGGCTTATAGTTTTGCCTCCCAATGTTTTACCTCAAGGGTAATGTCAACAATAATAGTTCATGAAAACCCACACCAATTAGCCATATATACCAGGGTCTTTCCAACATGTTGTGCTTGCCAAAAGATAAAATGTAAAAAGGAAAGGTGAAGATCACCATGCCTCTTATGGAAGGTAGGAGATAAAAGTAAAAGATAGGCCCTTCGCAGAGGGAAGCAGAGGTTGTCATGCGCTTTTATGGTTGGATGCACAAAATCTTAATGCGAAAGAACGTCACTTTATATTGCCACTTGTGATATGGACCTTTATTATGCAGTCCGTCGCTTTTATTTCTTCCATATCACATGATCGTATAAAGCTTATTTTCTCCCACACTAATAAGTCATACATATTTAGAGGGCAATTTTTATTGCTTGCACCGATGACAACTTACTTGAGGGATCTTACTCAATCCATAGGTAGGTATGGTGGACTCTCATGGCAAAACTGGTTTAAGGGTGTTTGGAAGCACAAGTAGTATCTCTACTTCGTGCAAAGAATTTGGCTAGCATGAGGGGGAAAGGCAAGCTCAATCATGTTGGATGATCCATGACAATATAATTTATCTTAGATGTAAGAAAACACAACCCATTATGTTGTCTTCCTTGTCCAACATCAACTCTTTAGCATGTCATATTTTAATGAGTGCTCACAATCATAAAAGATGTCCAAAATATTGTATTTATATGTGAAGACCTCTCTTTCTTTATTACTTCCATTAATTGCAATGATGACCAAAACTATGTTTGTCAACTCTCAACAACTTTTATGCATCATACTTTTTATATGTGAGCTCATTACTCTCCATAAGATCCACATGATCTCTTTGATTTATTTTATTTCTTTCTCTTTTCTTTTATTCACTCAAGATTATGGCAAAATAATCAAGCCCTTGACTCAACAATAATCTTTATTATATAGCTCACGGACTCGATTACATAGAGGGATCATAAAGCAAAACTCAAAACTAGATCATACCAAAAACTTTATTCTACTAGATCAAGATGATATTAATAGGATCGAACTAAGAAAAACGGTAAAGATAGGAGTGTGATGGTGATACGATACCGGGGCACCTCCCTCAAGCTTGGCAGTTGCCAAGGGGAGTGCCCATACCCATGGGATTATGTCTCCTTTGTTGGCGAGGAAGGTGGTGGAGTTGTTGGTGATGGGTAGTCGCACATCGAGCGTAAGAGATCCTCCAACTTGCGGATAATGCCCTTAAGTGAGACGATATGCTCCTTCAACAAAAAATTCACGTGTGAGATACTTGTTTGGTATACAAGCTAACTCAATCATCTTGAAAGCTTCGATCTCAGTTGGGGTAAGAAGATTGTGATCAAGTTGAAGGGTGCCTTCTGCTGCCGGAGCTTAGTCCTTCGTGGCCTTCTTGATCCCTTCATCCTTGTTGATCTCCATGGGTTCTTCCCTCTTCAGCTCTATCTTCATTAGCCAAGCATCGTTGTCACCATTGTTAGAGGAGGGGGACGACATGATGCCTGGCCTTGACAGCCCTGACAGAAAACAGCTCGAAACAAGAACAGAGGATAATTGCATGATACAGGAGTCAAAACCTTCGGAAGATTATATAATGAATTTTTACCGACCAAAATATGTATCATGCAAGAAAACAAAGTTCGGAGAGCGCACAAGGTGCCCACGAGGTAGGGGGCGCACCCTCCACCCTCGTGGAGCCCTCGTGTCCTTCCCCGACTGCTTCTTATTGTTCTATTTTTCTAAATATTCCAAAACGGAGAAAAATTGCCATTAGAACTGTTTTGGAGTCGGTTTACTTACCGTACCACATACCTATTGCTTTTCGGAGTCTGAAACATTCTGGAAAGTGTCCCTTATGTATTCCTCCGGGGTTACGGTTTCAATAACATTGGTTTCAACATTTATAGGATTACCTGAGATATAATGTTTGATTCTTCGACCATTCACCACCTTCGGATTTGTGCCTTCGAAGTTGTTGATTTTTATGGCACCGGAACGATAGACCTCCTCGATAATGTAAGGACCTTCCCATTTAGAGAGAAGTTTTCCTGCAAAAAAATCTTAAATGAGAGTTGTATAGCAATACATAATCACCTACATTAAACTCACGCTTTTGTATTCTTTTGTCATGCCATCTTTTAACTTTTTCTTTAAACAATTTGGCATTCTCATAGGCTTGGGTTCTCCATTCATCAAGTGAGCTAATGTCAAATAACCTCTTCTCACCGGCAAGTTTGAAATCATAATTGAGCTCTCTAATAGCCCAATATGCCTTATGTTCTAGTTTGAGAGGTAAGTGACATGCTTTTCCATAAACCATTTTATACGGAGACATACCCATAGGATTTTTATATGCAGTTCTATAGGCCCATAATGCATCATCAAGTTTCTTGGACCAATTCTTTCTAGATCTATTAACAGTCTTTTGCATAATTAATTTGAGCTCTATATTACTCAATTCTACTTGACCACTAGACTATGGGTGATAAGGAGATGCAATTCTATGATTAACACCATACTTAGCAAGCATTTTATGGAAATCACCATGAATAAAATGTGAACCACCATCAGTCATTTAATATCTAGGGACCCCAAACCTCGGAAAAATAACTTCCTTAAGCATCTTAATAGATGTGCTATGATCAGCACTACTAGTTGGAATAGCTTCTACCCACTTAGTAACGTAATCAACAACAACTAAAATATGTGTATATCCATTAGAGGCAAGAAACGGTCCCATATAATCAAAGCCCCAAACATCAAATGGTTCAATAACAAGTGAATAATTCATAGGCATTTCTTGGCGTCTACTAATATTACCAATTCTTTGACATTCATCACAAGACAAGACAAACTTACGGGCATCCTTGAAGAGAGTAGGCCAATAAAAACTGGATTGCAATACCTTGTGTGCAGTTCTATCTCCAGCGTGGTGTCTTCCATAAGCCTCGGAGTGGCACTTGCGTAGGATCTGTTCCTGTTCATGCTCAGGTACACTACGTCCAATAACACCATCTACTCCTTCTTTATAAAGATGTGGGTCATCCCAAAAGTAATGTCGTAAATCATAGAAGAACTTTTTCTTTTGCTGGTATGTGAAACTAGGTGGTATAAAGTTAGCAACAATGTAATTAGCATAATAAGCATACCATGGAGTAGTTCGAGAAGCATTTATGACATTTAATTGTTCATCAGGAAAGCTATCATCAATAGGTAGTGGGTCATCTAGAACATTTTCTAACCTGGACAAGTTGTCTGCAACGGGGTTCTCAGCTCCCTTTCTATCAATAATATGCAAATCAAATTCTTGTAGCAAGAGAACCCATCTAATAAGTCTAGGTTTAGCATCTTTCTTTTCCATAAGATATTTAATAGTGCTACCTCTTGAGCACTTGCGTTGGTTTTCCCTTGAAGAGGAAAGGGTGATGCAGCAAAGTAGCGTAAGTATTTCCCTCAGGTATCAATCCAGTAGGAGGCCACGCATGAGTCCCTCGCACCTACACAAACAAATAAATCCTCGCAACCAACGCGATAAGGGGTTGCCAATCCCTACACTGTCACTTACGAGAGTGAGATCTGATAGATATGATAAGATAATATTTTTGGTATTTTTATGATAAAGATGCAAAGTAAAATAAAAGGCAAAGGAAATAAATAAGTATTGGAAGATTAATATGATAGAAGATAGACCCGGGGGCCATAGGTTGCACTAGTGGCTTCTCTCGAGAGCATAAGTATTCACGGTGGGTAGACAAATTACTATTGAGCAATTGACAGAATTGAGCATTGTTATGAGAATATCTAGGTATGATCATGTATATAAGCATCACGTCCGAGACAAGTAGACCGACTCCTGCCTGCATCTACTACTATTACTCCACACATCGACCGCTATCCAGCATGCATCTAGAGTATTAAGTTCAAGAGAACAGAGTAACGCTTTAAGCAAGATGACATGATGCAGAGGGGTAAACTCATGCAATATGATGAAAACCCCATCTTGTTATCCTCAATGGCAACAATATAATACGTGCATTGCTGCCCCTACTGTCACTGGGAAACGACACCGCAAGATTGAACCCAAAGCTAAGCACTTCTCCCATTGCAAGAAATATCAATCTAGTAGGCCAAACCAAACTGATAATTCAAAGAGACTTGCAAAGATAACCAATCATACATAAAAGAATTCAGAGAAGATTCAAATATTGTTCATAGATAAACTTGATCATAAACCCACAATTCATCGGTCTCAACAAACACATCGCAAAAGAAGATTACATTGAATAGATCTCCACAAGAGAGGGGGAGAACTTTGTATTGAGATCCAAAAAGAGAGAAGAAGCCATCTAGCTAATAACTATGGACCCGTAGGTCTGAGGTAAACTACTCACACTTCAATGGAGGGGCTATGGTGTTGATGTAGAAGCCCTCCGTGATCGATGCCCCCTCCGGCGGAGCTCCGGAACAGGCCCCGAGATGGGATCTCATGGATACAGAAAGTTACGACGGTGGAATTAGGGTTTTGGCTCCGTATCTGGTAGTTTGGGGGTACGTAGATATATATAGGACGAAGGAGTACGTCGGTGGAGCAACAGAGGGGCCACGAGGGTGGAGGGCGCGCCTGGGGGGTAGGAGCGCCCCCTACCTCGTGCCTTCCTCGTTGATTGCTTGATGTAGGGTCGAAGTCCTCTGGATCATGTTCGTTCCGAAAATCATGTTCCCGAAGGTTTCATTCCGTTTGGACTCTGTTTGATATTCTTTTTCCGTGAAACCCTAAAATAGGCAAAAAAACAACAATTCTAGGCTGGGCCTCCGGTTAGTTGGTTAGTGCCAAAAATAATATAAAAGTGTATAATAAAGCCCAGTAATGTCCAAAACATGATATAATATGGCATGGAACAATCAAAAATTATAGATACATTGGAGACGTATCAAGCATCCCCAAGCTTAATTCCTGCTCGTCCTCGAGTAGGTAAATGATAAAAACAGAATTTTTGATGTGGAATGCTACTTGGCATAATTTCAATGTAATTCTCTTAGTTGTGGTAGGAATATTCAGATCCGAAAGATTCAAGACAGAAGTTTAATATTGACATAGAAATAATACTACTTCAAGCATACGAACTAAGCAATTATTTCTCTTAAAAATAACATGGCCAAAGAAAGTTATCCCTACAAAATCATATAGTCTGGCTATGCTCCATCTTCACCACACAAAGTATTCAAATCATGCACAACCCCGATGACAAGCCAAGCAATTGTTTCATACTTTTAATGTTCTCAAACGTTTTCAATCTTCACGCAATACATGAGCGTGAGCCATGGACATAGCACTATAGGTGGAATAGAATGGTGGTTGTGGAGAAGACAAAAAGGGAGAAGATAGTCTCACATCAACTAGGCCTATCAACAGGCTATGGAGATGCCCGTCAATAGATATCAATGTGAGTGAGTAGGGATTACCATGCAACGGATGCACTAGAGCTATACGTATATGAAAGCTCAACAACAAGAAACTAAGTGGGTGTGCATCCAACTCGCTTGCTCACGAAGACCTAGGGCATTTTGAGGAAGCCAATCATTGGAATATAAAAGCCAAGTTCTATAATTAAAAATTCCCACTAGTATATGAAGGTGATAACATAGGAGACTCTCTATCATGAAGATCATGATGCTACTTTGAAGCACAAGTGTGGTAAAAGGATAGTAGCATTGTCCCTTCTCTCTTTTTCTCTCATTTTTTTATTTGGGCCTTTTCTCTACTTTTTTATGGCCACTTTTTTTTATTTAGTCTGGACTCTCATCCCGACTTGTGGGGGAATCATAGTCTCCATCATCCTTTCCTCACTTGGGACAATGCTCTAAAAATGATGATCATCACACTTTTTTATTTACTTACAACTAAAGAATTGCAACTCAATACTTAGAACAAAATATGACTCTATGTGAATGCCTCCGGCGGTGTACCGGGATATGCAATGAATCAAGAGTGACATGTATGAAATAATTACGAGCGGCGGCTTTGCCACAAATACTATGTCAACTACATGATCATGCAAAGCAATATGACAATGATGGAGTGTGTCATAGTAAACGGAACGGTGGAAAGTTGCATGGCAATATATCTCGGAATGGCTATGGATATTCCATGGTAGGTAGGTATGGTGGCTGTTTTGAGGAAGGTATATGGTGGGTGTATGATATCGGCGAAAGGTGTGCGGTATTAGAGGGGCTAGCAAGCTAGCAATGGTGGAAGGAAGAAAAGTGCGCATGATCCATGGACTCAACATTAGTCATAAAGAACTCATATACTTATTGCAAAAATCTACAAGTTGTCAAAGCAAAGTATTACGCGCATGCTCCTAGGGGGTAGCTTGGTAGGAAAAGACCATCGCTCGTCCCCGACCGCCACTCATAAGGAAGACAATCAATAAATACATCATGCTCTGACTTCTTAACATAACGGTTCACCATATGTGCATGCTACGGGAATCACAAACTTCAACACAAGCATTTCTCAAATTCACAACTACTCAACTAGCACGACTCTAATATCACCATCTCCATATCTCAAAACAATTATCAAGTTTCAAACTTCTCATAGTATTCAACACACTCATAAGAAAATTTTATTATTAATGTTGAATGCCTAAAATAACTAAAGCAAATTACCATGATGTTTTGTAGGACTGCTACCTCTTGAGCACTTTGTTGGTTTTCCCCGAAGAGGAAGGGATGATGCAGCAAAGTAGCATAAGTAGTTCCCTCAGTTTTGAGAACCAAGGTATCAATCCAGTAGGAGACTACGCGCCAGTCCCTCGCATCTGCACAAAACAAATAAATCCTCGCAACCAATGCGATAAGGGGTTGTCAATCCCTACATGGCCACTTACGAGAGTGAGAACTGATAGATATGATAAGATAATATTTTTGGTATTTTAATGATAAAGATGCAAAGTAAAGTAAAAGCAAAGTAAAAAAGCAAAGAAAATAACTAAGTAGTAGGAGATTAATATGATGAAGATAGACCCAGGGGCCATAGGTTTCACTAGTGGCTTCTCTCGAGAGCATAAGTATTCTACAGAGGGTGAACAAATTACTGTTGAGCAATTAACAAAACTGAGCATAGTTATCAGGATATCTAGGCATGATCATGTATATAGGCATCACGTCCGAGACAAGTAGACCGACTCCTGCCTGCATCTACTACTATTATTCCACACATCGACCGCTATCCAACATGCATCTAGAGTATTAAGTTCAAGAGAACAGAGTAACGCTTTAAGCAAGATGACATGATGTAGAGGGATAAACTCATGCAATATGATGAAAACCCCATCTTGTTATACTCGATGGCAACAATACAATACGTGCCTTGTTGCCCCTACTGTCACTAGGAAAGGACACCGCAAGATTGAACCCAAAGCTAAGCACTTCTCCCATTGCAAGAAAGATCAATCTAGTAGGCCAAACCAAACTGATAATTCGAAGATACTTGCAAAGATAACCAATCATACATAAAAGAATTCAGAGAAGATTCAAATATTGTTCATAGATAGACTTGATCATAAACCCACAATTCATCAATCTCAACAAACACACCGCGAAAAGAAGATTACATCGAATAGTTCTCCACAAGAGAGGGGGAGAACATTGTATTGAGATCCAAAAAGAGAGAAGAAGCCATCTAGCTAATAACTATGGACCCGTAGGTCTGAGGTGAACTACTCACACTTCATCGGAGGGGCTATGCTGTTGATGTAGAAGCCCTCCATGATCGATGCCCCCTCCGGTGGAGCTCCGAAACATGCCCCAAGATGGGATCTCGTGGATACAGAAAGTTACGGTGGTGTAATTAGGGTTTTGGCTCCATATCTGATCATTTGGGGGTACGTAGGTATATATAGGAGGAAGGAGTATGTCGGTGGAGCAACAGGGGGCCCACGAGGGTGGAGAGTGCGCCTGGGGGGTAGGCATGCCCCCCTACCTCGTGGCCTCCTTTTTTGTGTCTTGACGTAGGGTCCAAGTCTCGTGGGTCTTCTTCGTTGAGAAAATCACGTTCCCGAAGGTTTCATTCCGTTTGGACTCCGTTTGATATTCCTTTTCTTCGAAACCCTAAAACAAGCAAAAAAACAGCAATTCTAGGTTGGGCCTCCGGTTAATAGGTTAGTCCCAAAAATAATATAAAAGTGGATAATAAAGCCCAATAATGTCCAAAACAGTAGATAATATAGCATGAAGCAATCAAAAATTATAGATACGTTGGAGACGTATCAAGCATCCCCAAGCTTAATTCCTACTCGTCCTCGAGTAAGTAAACGATAAAAACAGAATTTTTGATGCGGAGTGCTACTTTGCATAATTTTAATGTAATTCTTCTTAATTGTGGTATGAATATTCAGATCCGAAAGATTCAAGACAAAAGTTCATATTGACATAAAAATAATAATACTTCAAGCATACTAACAAAGCAATTATGTATTCTCAAAATAACATGGCCAAAGAAAGTTATCCCTACAAAATCATATAGTCTGGCTATGCTCTATCTTCACCACACAAAGTATTTAAATCATGCACAACCCCGATGACAAGCCAAGCAATTGTTTCATACTTTTGACATTCTCAAAACTTTTTCAATCTTCACGCAATACATGAGCGTGAGCCATGGATATAGCACTATAGGTGGAATAGAATGGTGGTTGTGGAGAAGACAAAAAGGGAGAAGATAGTCTCACATCAACTAGGCGTATCAACGGGCTATGGAGATGCCCATCAATAGATATCAATGTGCGTGAGTAGGGATTGCCATACAACGGATGCACTAGAGCTATAAGTGTATGAAAGCTCGGAAAGAAACTAAGTGGGTGTGCATCCAACTTGCTTGCTCATGAAGACCTAGGGCATTTTGCGGAAGCCCATCATTGGAATATACAAGCCAAGTTCTATAACGAAAAATTACCACTAGTATATGAAAGTGACGAAATGACAGACTCTCTACTATGAATATCATGGTGCTACTTTGAAGCACAAGTGTGGTAAAAGGATAGTAGCATTGTCCCTTCTCTCTTTTTCTCTCATTTTTTTATTTGGGCCTTTTATCCTTTTTTCGTCTGGAGTCTCATCCCGACTTGTGGGGGAATAATAGTCTCCATCATCCTTTCCTCACTGGGACAATGCTCTAATAATTATGATCATCACACTTTTATTTTCTTACAACTAAACAATTACAACTCGATACTTAGAACAAAATATGAGTCTATATGAATGCCTCCAGCGGTATACCGGGATATGCAATGACTCATGAGTGACATGTATGAAAGAATTATGAACGGTGGCTTTGCCACAAATACTGTGTCAACTACATGATCATGCTAAGCAATATGACAATGATGGATTGTGTCATAATAAACGAAACGATGGAAAGTTGCATGGCAATATATCTCAGAATGGCTATGGAAATGCCATAATAGGTAGGTATGGTGGCTGTTTTGAGGAAGGTATATGGTGGTAGTATGATACCGCCGAAAGGTGTGCGGTATTAGAGAGGCTAGCAATGGTGGAAGGGTGAGAGTGTGTATAATCCATGGACTCAACATTAGTCATAAAGAACTCATATACTTATTGCAAAAATCTACAAGTTATCAAAGCAAAGTATTACACGCATGCTCCTAGGGGGATAGATAGGTAGGAAAAGACCATCTCTCGTCCCCGACCGCCACTCACAAGTAAGACAATCAATAAATAAATCATGCTCTGACTTCATCACATAATGGTTCACCATGCATGCATGCTACGAGAATCACAAACTTTAACACAAGTATTCTTCAAATTCACAACTACTCAACTAGCACAACTTTAATATCACCATCTTCATATCTCAAAACAATTATCAAGCATCAAACTTCTCATAGTATTCAACATACTCATAAGAAAGTTTTATTATTAATCTTGTATACCGAGCATATTAGGATTTTAAGAAAATTACCATGCTATTTAAGACTCTCAAAATAATCTAAGTGAAGCATGAGAGATCAATAGTTTCTATAAAACAAATCCACCACCGTGCTCTAAAAGATATAAGTGAAGTACTAGAGCAAAACTATATAACTCAAAAGATATAAGCAAAGCACATAGAGTATTCTAACAAATTCCAAATCATGTATGGCTCTCTCAAAAGGTGTGTAAAGCAAGGATGATTGTGGTAAACTAAAAAGTAAATACTCAAATCATACAAGACGCTCCAAACAAAACACATATCATGTGGCGAATAAAAATATAGCTCCAAGTAAAGTTACCGATAGAAGTAGACGAAAGAGCGGATGCCTTCCGGGGCATCCCAAGCTTTGGATTTTAGGTGTCCTTAGATTATATTGGGGTGCCATGTTCATCCCCAAGCTTAGGCTCTTGCCACTCCTTGTTCCATAATCCATCAAATCTTTACCCAAAACTTGAAAACTTCACAACACAAAACTCAAAGTAGAAAATCTTGTGAGCTCCGTTAGCGAAAGAAAACAAAAGACCACTTCAAGGTACTGTAATGAACTCATTTTTTATTTATATTGGTGTTAAACCTACTGTATTCCAACTTCTCTATGGTTTATAAACTATTTTACTAGCCATAGATTCATCAAAATAAGCAAACAACACACGAAAAACAGAATCTGTCAAAAACAGAACAGTCTGTAGTAATCTGTATCTAGCACAAGATCTGGAACCCCAAAAATTCTAAAATAACTTTCTTGACGTGAGGAATTTATCTATTAATCATCTGCAAAAAGAATTAACTAAATATCAGTTTCCAAATAAAAATGGCAGCAGTTCTCGTGAGCGCTAAAGTTTCTGTTTTTTACAGCAAGTGTAACAAGACTTTCCCCAAGTCTTCCCAACGGTTCTACTTGGCACAAACACTAATTAAACACAAAAAAACACAACCAAAACAGAGGATAGATAAATTATTTATTACTAAACAGGATCAAAAAGCAAGGAATAAAAATAAAATTGGGTTGCCTCCCAACAAGCGCTATCGTTTAACGCCCCTAGCTAGGCATAACAAGCAAGGATAGATCTAGGTATTGCCATCTTTGGTAGGCAATCCATAAGTGGCTCTCATAATAGATTCATAAGGTAATTTAATTTTATTTCTAGGAAAGTGTTCCATGCCTTTCCTTAGTGGAAATTGGAATCTAATATTTCCTTCCTTCATATCAATAATTGCACCAATCGTTCTAAGGAAAGGTCTACCAAGAATAATAGGACATGAAGGATTGCAATCTATGTCAAGAACAATAAAATCTATGGGCACATAATTCCTATTTGCAACAATAAGAACATCATTAATTTTTCCCATAGGTTTCTTAATAGTGGAATCCGCAAGGTGCAAGTTTAGAGAGCAATCATCAAAATCACGGAAACCTAACAAATCACACAAAGTCTTTGGAATCGTGGAGACACTAGCACCCAAATCACATAAAGCATAGCATTCATGATCTTTAATTTTAATTTTAATAGTTGGTTCCCACTCATCATAAAGTTTTCTAGGGATAGAAACTTCCTTTTCAAGTTTTTCTTCATAAGATTGCATCAAGGCGTCCATGATATGTTTAGTAAACGCTTTATTTTGACTATAGGCGTGAGGAGAATTTAGCACGGATTGTAACAAGGAAATACAATCAATCAAAGAGAAATTTTCATAGTTAAGTTCCTTGAAATCCATAATAGTGGGTTTAGCAACATCTAGGGTTTTAATTTCTTCCATACCACTTTTATCAATTTTAGCATCAAGATCAAAAAATTCTGAATTCTTGGAACGCCTTCTAGGTAAAGGTGGATCATATTCAGTCCCATAATTATCAAGATTCATATTGCAAAACAAAGATTTAATAGGGGACACATCAATAACTTTTAGATCTTCATCTTTATTTTCATAGCAATCCGGTTTAGCGGCCATCCTATTAACTAAGGTGGCTTGCTTATCCGAAATTTCAGCGGTCAACTTCTCAAGACAAGAAATTTGGGATCTCAAACCATAGAATTCTTTAGACATATCATCAAGCTCTTTATTTATAAAGCTCATAAAACTTTTCTGTTCCTTAAGCTCGTTTCTGAAGAAACTATTATGTTCAAATTGCAAAGCCATAAAGCTCCTGACATTGCTTTCGATCTCTTCTAATCTTTTAAGGTGAAGATCACCAAATTTAGGTAGAGCCATCGTGACAAGCAAGCAAACTAACACACAAGCAAACAAAAAGCAAGCGGGTAAAAAGAGATAAATAGAGAAAGAGAGGGAGGATAGAGAGAGAGAGGGCGAATAAAATGGCAAGGGTGAAGTGGGGGGAGGAAAACGAGAGGCAAATGGCAAATAATGTAATGCGGGAGATAAGGGTATGTGATGGGTACTTGGTATATTGACTTTTGCGTAGACCTCCCTGGCAACGGCGCCAGAAATCCTTCTTGCTACCTCTTGAGCACTGCATTGGTTTTCCCCGATAAGGAAGGGATGATGCAGCAAAGTAGCGTAAGTATTTCCCTCAGTTTTGAGAACCAAGGTATCAATCCAGTAGGAGGCTACGCGCCAGTCCCTCGCACCTGGACAAAACAAATAAATCCTCGCAACCAACGCGATAAGGGGTTGTCAATCCCTAGACGACCACTTACGAGAGTGAGATCTGATAGATATGATAAGATAATATTTTTGGTATTTTTATGATAAAGATGCAAAGTAAAGTAAAACCAAAGTAAAAAAGCAAAGGAAATAACTAAGTAGTAGGAGATTAATATGATGAAGATAGACCCGGGGGCCATAGGTTCCACTAGTGGCTTCTCTCGAGAGCATAAGTATTCTACGGTGGGTGAACAAATTACTGTTGAGCAATTGACAGAATTGAGCATAGTTTTGAGAATATCTAGGCATGATCATGTATATAGGCATCACGTCCGAGACAAGTAGACCGACTCCTGCCTGCATCTACTACTATTACTCCACTCATCGACCGCTATCCAACATGCATCTAGAGTATTAAGTTAAAAACAGAGTAACGCCTTAAGCAAGATAACATGATGTAGAGGGATAAACTCATGCAATATGATGAAAACCCCCATCTTGTTATCCTAGATGGAAACAATACAATACGTGCCTTGTTGCCCCTACTGTCACTGGGAAAGGACACCGCAAGATTGAACCCAAAGCTAAGCACTTCTCCAATTGCAAGAAAGATCAATCTAGTAGGCCAAAGCAAACTGATAATTCGAAGAGACTTGCAAAGATAACCAATCATACATAAAAGAATTCAGAGGAGATTCAAATATTGTTCATAGATAGACTTGATCATAAACCCACTATTCATCGGTCTCAACAAACACACCGCAAAAAGACGATTACATCGAATAGTTCTCCACAAGAGAGGGGGAGAACGTTGTATTGAGATCCAAAAAGAGAGAAGAAGCCATCTAGCTAATAAATATGGACCCGTAGGTCTGAGGTGAACTACTCACACTTCATCGGAGGGGCTATGGTGTTGATGTAGAAGCCCTCCGTGGTCGATGCCCCCTCTGGCGGAGCTCCAAAACAGGCCCCAAGATGGGATCTCGTGGATACAGAAAGTTACGGAGGTGGAATTAGGGTTTTGGCTCCGTATCTGATCATTTGGGGGTACATAGGTATATATAGGAGGAAGGAGTATGTCCGTGGAGCCACATGGGGCCCACGAGGGTGGAGGGTGCGCCTGGGGGGTAGGCGTGTCCCCCTACCTCGTGGCCTCCTCTTTTGTGTCTTGACGTAGGGTCCAAGTCTCGTGGGTCTTGTTCGTTGAGAAAATCACGTTCCCGAAGGTTTCATTCCGTTTGGACTCCGTTTGATATTCCTTTTCTTCGAAACCCTAAAACAGGCAAAAAACAGCAATTCTGGGTTGGGCCTCCGGTTAATAGGTTAGTCCCAAAAATAATATAAAAGTGGATAATAAATCCCAATAATGTCCAAAATAGTAGATAATATAGCATGGAGCAATCAAAAATTATAGATACATTGGAGACGTACTAATAGCAGCATGATCCGTGTGAATAGTTACTTTAGAATCAACAATATAAGGTCTGAACTTATCACAAGCAAATACAACTGCTAAGAATTCTTTTTCGGTAGTAGCATAATTTCTCTAAGCATTGTCTAGAGTTTTACTAGCATATTGAATAACATTTAATTTCTTATCAACTCTTTTCCCTAGAACATCACCTATAGCATAATCACTAGCATCAGACATAATTTCAAAAGGTAAATTCCAATCAGGTGGTTGAACGATAGGTGCAGAGATCAATGGTTTCTTAAGTATTTCAAATGCTTCTATACAATCATCATCAAAGACAAATGGTATATCTTTTTGTAATAAATTAGTCAGAGGCCGAGAAATTTTTGAGAAGTCTTTAATGAATCTCCTATAAAAACCGGCGTGACCAAGGAAACTTCTTATACCTTTGATGTCCTTGGGACATGGCATCTTTTCAATAGCATCAACCTTAGCTTTATCAACTTCAATACCTCTTTCAGAAATTTTATGCCCCAAGACAATACCTTCATTAACCATAAAGTGGCACTTCTCCCAGTTCAAGACAAGAATAGTTTCTTCACATCTCTGCAAAACTCGATCAAGGTTGCTTAAGCAATCATCAAAAGAGGATCCATAAACTAAGTAATCGTCCATGAAAACCTCACAAATCTTTTCACAAAAGTCAGAGAATATAGCCATCATGCATCTTTGAAAGGTAGTGGGTGCATTACATAAACCAAAAGGCATACGTCTATAAGCAAAACTACCGAAAGGGCAAGTAAAAGTGGTCTTTGATTGATCATCGGCTGACACAGGTATTTGAGAGAAACCAGAGTAACCATCTAGAAAGCAAAAATGTGTATGTTTGGATATCTTTCTAGCATTTGATCAATAAAAGGTAAGGGGTAATGATCCTTTTTAGTAGCTTTATTTAATTTGCGGAAATCAATTACCATCCTATAATCTATAATAATTCTTTGTGGAATCAATTCATCTTTATCATTAGGAACGATAGTAATACCTCCCTTCTTAGGGACACAATGGACAGGGCTTACCCACTGACTATTAGCAACGGGATAATTATACTTCCTCAAGGAGCTTTAGTATTTCCTTTCTTACCACTTCTTTCATCTTAGGATTCAGCCGTCGTTGGTGATCACGAACTGGTTTGGCATCTTTCTCCAAATTTATTTTGTGTTGCCATAGAGTGGGACTAATGCCCTTAAGATCATCAAGAGTATATCCAATAGCAGCGCGGTGCTTCTTCAGAGTTTTCAATAATCTCTCTTCTTCATGCTCTGAAAGGTTAGCACTAATAATAACAGGATATATCTTCTTTTCATCAAGATAAGCATATTTAAGAGTGTCAGGTAACGATTTAAGCTCAAACACGGGTTCACCCTTGGGTGGAGGAGGATCCCCTAGGATTTCAACAGGGAAATTGTGTTTCGGGATGGGTTCCTGTTTAAAGAATACTTCATCTATTTCCCTTCTTTCGTTCATAAACATATCATTTTCATGGTCTAGCAAATATTGTTCTAAAGGATCACTAGGAGGTACGGCAATAGAAGCAAGACCAATAATTTCATCCTTACTAGGAAATTCCTCTTCACGATGTTGTCTACGAAATTTAGAGAAATTAAACTCATGAGACATATCACCCAAACCAATAGTAACAACATCCTTTTCGCAGTCTATATTAGCATTAACAGTGCTCAAGAAGGGTCTACCAAATATAATGGGACAAAAGCTATCTTGTGGGGAACCAAGAACAAGAAAATTAGCAGGATATTTAGTTTTCCCACACAAGACTTCAACATCTCTAACAATTCCAATTGGTGATATAGTATCTCTATTGGCAAGTTTAATTGTGACATCAATATCTTCTAACTCAACTGGTACAATAGCATGCATAATTTCTTTGTATAAGTCATGAGGTATTGCACTAGCACTAGAACCCATATCACATAAGCCATGATAACAATGATCTCCTATTTTAACAGAAATAACAGGCATGCCTACCACAGTTTTATGTTTATCTTTAGCACAAGGATTAGCAATTCTAGCAGTTTCATCATAGAAATAAATAACATGCCCATCAATATTATCAGCCAAGAGATCCTTAACAATAGCAATATGAGGGAAGTACATATTTCAACCCCGAGCTCTTGCCCTAGTCTAATTTACAACCCCAAACTTCAATATCGTCTAAATTACAACCCCCAACTCTCAAAACCGGTCAGGATTCAACCCTTCACTACCTCTTGACCGGTTTTGACCAAGTTGACCGGTTTTGACCCGTTGACTAGGTGAACAGTAAATTAAAAAAATCTATTTCTTACTTTTTTCACATGGTGAATAGTATTTTATTAAGTTACAATTTTTTAGCTTGTTTGGAAATTTGAGTAGCTCTCAGAAAAAAGACAAATGTGGAGTCTCCGAAACAGTTAAATGTCATGCACTGTTCGGGCTGATTTTGTTTCTTTGGCTGAGAGCTACTTAGATGTCCGAACACGATGAAAATTGGCACGGACCTCACACATTGATACATCTTCCATGCAAAAAATATTCTTTTTTTAATTTTTTTTGTTTTTGAATTTACTGTTCAGACGGTGAAAAAATCAAAATTATTGTTTGAAATTTTTTACTTTTTAAAATTTATTGTTCACCTTATGAAAAAAATAAATTATTTGTGATTTTTATATTTTTATTTTTTAAAATTTACTGTTGACTAGTCAACGGGTCAAAACCCGGTCAACTAGGTCAAAACCGGTTAACAGGGAGAGAAGGGTTGAATTCTGACCGGTTTTGAGAGTTGGGGGTTGTAATTTAGATGGTATTGGAGTTCGGGGTTGTAAATTAGACTAGGGCAAGAGTTCGGGGTTGAAATATGCACTTCTCTCTAGCAATATTAGGTTCAACTTTAACTTGCTCAGGAGGTGTATAGGTTCTAATATTTCTTTTACGAACCACAGTTGAAGCTTTAGCACGTGATCTTTTATCCTAACAGGAAGAGGTGGTTTCTCAACATAAGCAGTAGGAATAATGGGATCATTATAAGTGATAGTCTTTTCTTCAACTTTAATAGGTGCAGCTACTTTTACTTCTATGGGAGGATGATATTTAAACCACTTCTCCTTAGGGAGATCAACATGAGTAGCAAAAGATTCATAGAAAGAAGCTACTATCTCAGAGTCAAGTCCATATTTAGTGCTAAATTTACGAAAAACATTGGTATCCATAAAAGATTTAACACAATCAAACTTAGGTGTCATACCTGACTCTTTACCTTCGTTGAGGTCCCAATCTTCAGAGTTGCGTTTAATTCTTTCCAATAAATCCCATTTGAATTCAATAGTTTTCGTCGTAAAAGAGCTAGCACAAGAAGTATCGAGCATGGTGCGATTTTTATCAGAGAGCCGAGCATAAAATTTTTGAATAATTATTTCTCTTGGGAGCTCATGATTGGGGCATGAATATAACATTGAATTAAGCCTCCCACAAGCTTGAGCGATGCTTTCTCCTTCGCGAGACCAAAAATTATATATATAATTATGATCATGATGAACAAGATGCATAGGATAAAACTTCTGATGAAATTCCAATTTCAATCATTTGTAGTTCCATGATCCCATATCATCACATAGCCTATACCATGTCAATGCATCTCCCTTCAAAGATAAAGGGAAGACCTTCTTATTAATAACATCATCGGGCACACCTGCAAGCTTAAATAATCCACAAACTTCATCCACATATATTAGGTGCTCATCAAGATGCATTGTTCCGTCTCCTGCAAAAGGATTAGCAAGCAGTTTTTCTATCATACCCGAAGGAATATCAAAGTAGACATTTTCATTTCCAGTAGGTTCAGTAGGTTGAGGAGCAACTCTTTGCTCTACTGGTCGGGGTAAAGATACCTCGAACAAGCCCCTCAGAGGATTACTTTCCATAGTGACAAGTGACAGTAAATTTTAGCACACTATATAAATTTTTTCCTTACCAAAGGTGCTTCACTCCCCGGCAACGGCGCCAGAAAAGAGTCTTGATGACCCACAAGTATAGGGGATCTATCGTAGTCCTTTCGATAAGTAAGAGTGTCGAACCCAACGAGGAGCAGGAGGAAATGATAAACGGTTTTCAGCAAGGTATTCTCTGCAAGCACTGAAATTATAGGTAACATATAGTTTTGTGATAAGATAATTTGTAACGAGCAACAAGTAACAAAAGTAAATAAAGTGCAGCAAGATGGCCCAATCCTTTTTGTATCAAAGGACAAGCCTGGACAAACTCTTATATGGAGAAAAGCGCTCCCGGGGACACATGGAAATTATCGTCAAGCTAGTTTTCATCACTTTCATATGATTCGCGTTCGGTACTTTGATAATTTGATATGTGGGTGGACCGGTGCTTGGGTGTTGTCCTTACTTGGACAAGCATCCCTCTTATGATTAACCCCTATTGCAAGCATCCGCAACTACAAAAGAAGTATTAAGGTAAACCTAACCATAGCATGAAACATATGGATCCAAATCATCCCCTTATGAAGCAACGCATAAACTAGGGTTTAAGCTTCTGTCACTCTAGCAACCCATCAACTACTTATTACTTACCAATGCCTTCCTCTAGGCCCAAACAGTGGTGAAGTGTCATGTAGTCGACGTTCACATAACACCACTAGAGGAGAGACAACACTCATCAAAATATCGAACGAATACCAAATTCACATGACTACTAATAGCAAGACTTCTCCCATGTCCTCAGGAACAAATGCAACTACTCACAAAGCATATTCATGTTCATAATCATAGGAGTATTAATATGCATAAAGGATCTGAACATATGATCTTCCACCAAATAAACCAACTAGCATCAACTACAAGGAGTAATCAACACTACTAGCAACCCACAGGTACCAATCCCGGACTTAGAGACAAGAATTGGATACAAGAGATGAACTAGGGTTTGAGAGGAGATTGTGTTGGTGAAGATGTTGATGGAGATTGCCCTCTCCCGATGAGAGGAGCGTTGGTGATAACGATGGCGATGATTTCCCCCTCCCGGAGGGAAGTGTCCCTGGCAGAACAGCTCCGCCAGAGCCCTAGATTGGTTCCGCCAAGGTTCCGCCTCGTGGCGGCGGAGTCTCCTCCCGAAAGCTGGCTTATGATTTTTTTTTCTCATCGAAGGACTCCATATAGCAGAAGATGGGCATCGGAGGGCCACCAGGGGGCCCATGAGGCAGGGGGCGCGCCCAGGGGGGTAGGGCGCGACCCCCACCCTCCTGGGTAGGGTGTGACCCCCCCTTTGGAACTTCTTGCGCTCAGTATTTTTTATATATTCTGAAAATGACTTCCGTGAAGTTTCGGGACTTTTGGAGCTGTGCAGAATATGTCTCTAATATTTGCTCCTTTCCAGCCCAGAATCCCAGCTGCCGGCATTCTCCCTCTTTATGTAAACCTTGTAAAATAAGAGAGAATAGGCATAAGTATTGTGAGATAATGTGTAATAATATCCCATAATGCAATAAATATCGATATAAAAGCATGATGCAAAATGGACGTATCACCGCGGTCTTGTCCCCTCGCCTCCGGCTGCCATCTTGCGCTGCGAGGCGGAGAACCTCACATCTTTAAGAGTTCTACGTTCTTTGTCATCGTCTAGTATTATCGCTTTTTGTTGGCATAAATTTACTTTCATTTTTTGACAATGCCATGAGGTTAGACAGTTTTCTGTCCTCGCAGATTTGATTACTAGGATATGATGAGTTTATATTGGTATGCCAAACTTTTTTTCGGCGCGTACATCTCAAAGTCTCGTGTCGTGGCCAGTGGTGTGACGCCCCTAATTCAATCATACACTAATCATACACGCAAACGTGTACGATCAAGATCAGGGACTCACGGGAAGATATCACAACACAACTCTAAAAATAAAATAAGTCATACAAGCATCATAATACAAGCCGGGGCCCTCGAGGGCTGGAATACAAGTGCTCGATCATATATGAGTCAGAGGAAGCAACAATATCTGAGTACAGACATAAGTTAAACAAGATTGCCTTAAGAAGGATATCACAAACTGGGATACAGATCGAAAGAGGCGCAGGCCTCCTGCCTGGGATCCTCCTAAACTACTCCTGGTCGTCGTCGGCGGTCTACACATAGTAGTAGGCACCCTCGATGTAGTAGGAGTCGTCGTCGATGGTGGCTTCTGGCTCCTGGGCTCCAGCATCTGGTTGCGACAACCAGGAAGAAAGGAAAGGGGGAAAAGGGGGAGAAAAGCAACCGTGATTACTCATCCAAAGTACTCGCAAGCAAGGATCTACACTACTTATGCATGGGTATCTGTGTAAAGGGGCAATATCGGTGGACTGAACTATAGAATGCCAGAATAAGAGGGGGATAGCTAATCCTATCAAAGACTACGCTTCTGGCAGCCTCCATCTTGCAGCATGTAGAAGAGAGTAGATGGTAAGTTCACCAAGCAGCAACGTATAGCATACTCCTACCCGGTGATCCTCTCCTTGTTGCCCTGTTAGAGAGCGGTCACCGGGTTATATCTGGCACTTGGAAGGGTGTGTTTTATTAAGTATCCGGTTCTAGTTGTCATAAGGTCAAGGTACAACTCCAAGTCGTCCTGTTACCGAAGATCATGGCTATTCGAATAGATAAACTTCCCTGCAGGGGTGCACCACATTACCCAACACGCTCAATCCCCTTTGGCCGGGCAAACTTTTCTGGGTCATGTCCGGCCTCGGAAGAACAACACGTCGCAGCCCTACCTAGGCACAACAGAGAGGTCAGCACGCCGGTCTAAATCCTATGGCACAGGGGTCTGGGCCCATCGCCCATTGCACACCTGCATGTTGTGAGGGCGGACGGAAGCAGACCTATCCCCCTTAATACAAGAGCAGGCTTACGGTCCAATCCGGCGCTGCCGCTTAGTCGCTGACGTCAAGAAGGCTTCGGCTGATACTGCGACATCGAGTGCCCATAACTGTTCCCGTGTAGTTGGTTAGTGCGTATAGGCCAGTGGCTAGACTCAGATCAAATACCAAGATCTCGTTAAGCGTGTTAATTGAAGTATCCGCGAACGCCGACCAGGGCCAGGCCCACCTCTCTCCTAGGTGGTTTCAACCTGCCCTGTCGCTCCGCCACAAAGTAACAGTCGGGGGCCGTCGGGAACCCAGGCCCACCTATACCGGGATGGAGCCACCTGCCCCTTCAGCCCCCATCTCCGAACAGTATCATAAGTAATGTAACAGTATAAAGTATATAGCATATGCTCGTGATCACCTCCCGAAGTGATCACGGCCCAGTAGTATAGCATGGCAGACGGACAAGAGTGCAGGGCCACTGATGGAACACTAGTATCCTATACTAAGCATTAGGATAGCAGGTAAAGGTAGCAACAATGACAGGCTATGCAACAGAATAGGAGCTATCGAATCAACCACAGTAGCAAACCTAATGCAAGAATAAGAGAGAAGAGAGTGGGCGATATCTGGTTGATCAAAGGGGGGCTTGCCTGGTTGCTCTGGCAAGTAGGGGTCGTCAACAATCTAGTCGATCGGGGCACCAGCAGCGGCGTCAGTCTCGTAGTCTACCGGAGAGAAGAGGGGGAAGAAACAATGAATACAATGCAAACAGACGCATATCGATGCATGACATGACAAGTAACGGTGCCAGGTGTGCCCTAACGCAGCAAGAGGTGATACCGGCGAAGGGGGGGAACATCCGGGAAAATATCCCCAGTGTTTTGCATTTTCGAACACACGAACTGGAGGGGGAAAGTTGCGTGTTTTCTATGCTAGGGATGTGTGGCGGACGAACGGGCTACGTGCCCGGATTCGTCTCATCGTTCTGATCAACTTTCATGTATAAAGTTTTTCCATTCGAGTCACGGATTATTTATAATAATTTTTAAAGTTTTAGTAATATACTGGAATCATTATTAATTCGAAATTAAATAGCTAAATGCTAGGTGCACCCAGCTCTGCGTACACAGAAGTGTACCAGAGGCTGACGGGTGGGCCAGGGGGTCCGAGTTGACCAATCACGTTTGACTGGTCAACAGGGGGTGGGCCCCCCTGTTATTGACTGTTACATTAACTAACTAGTTAATTTAGTCTAACTAGGTTATTAGGGTAATAGATTTTAATTAGTTTAATTAACCTAATTAATTAATTACTACTTTTATTTATTTATTTTCATTTTTTTATCCCTTTATTATTATTTTAACATTCTAGGGGCTGGGCCCCATGTGTCATTCGCCTAGGGGGGCGATGCGGGTTAGCGGGTGTCCGGTGCAGGCAAAGCGGTGCCCGCACGCCCGAGGCGACCAGGGAAGGGGGTGGCCGCGGTGGCTGCCGGAGCAGGGCGGCGCGACGAGGCCAGGCGGGACGGCGAGCGTGGGCGGCTGTGACTGGGCTTGACGGACGCGTGCGGCCAGAGCCAGGGTGCACCGGTGAGCGGGGTTGGCTTCGGCTGCGGGCGCGCCGGGCGCACCGGAACGAAGCCGAGGTGCGGCCGACACTGGCGGCGCAAGGCGGGAGCAGCAGCGGGGAACGGGGCAAGCGGGCAAACGAGGGCGGGCACGTGGCACGACAGTAGGCGGCGGAGGCGGGCATGACAGGCCACGGGAAGCTGAGGCAACGGCGGCGCGGAGCACGAGCAGCGAGAGGGCGGAGCGCACGGGACAGAGGGCGCGCGCGGGGCTTCGCCGGGCGCGGCCAAGGCGAGGCATGGACCAGCGACCCTTTGCGCGGGAGCAGAGCTCCGGGCTCGGCGGCCAAAACATGGGGCGGCAGGGGCACCACGAGCGCGAGCGGGCTGCAGCGGGCACGCAGGGGAACGGGGGCGGCGGCTACGGCACGCGGCGCGCGTGCGGCACTTGTCGGGCGTGCACGAGGCTTGTGCAGGAAGATGCAGGGGTGTGGCTGCATGTGGTAGGGCCACGCGGGCGCGGATGGCCGGAGTGGTGCATGACGACGGGAGCAGAGGAGAAGGGAGGGAGGCCGGAGCCTCACCACGGGGCATAGGGCACGGGGCAGCGGTGCTCGAGGTGGGGGACGGGGACGTCGCACGTAGGGGAGGCAGTCTGGCGGGGAAGGCTCGGCGAGGTGGCCTCCAGCGATGGCGTCGAGCGGCGGGGCGATGTCCAGGGGGGCAGGGTCGTGGTCCGATCCCCTTGTCGATCCAGATCTGGATCAGGGGAAGGAGAGGGAGAGACCGAACGTGGGAGGGGGAGTGGGGGCGAGTGGGGGTTGAACCGCTAGGGTTCATTCGCCCAGGGGATAAGGTGGGGCGATGGGGGCGGTTGGGCTTGGTGGCCCAAAGGCCAGCTAGACCACAGCCCAGCAGAGGGGGTTCTTCTCCTTTTTTAATTTTCTTCTTTGTTTTTCTTTTCTTTTCGTATTTTCTTTTATTCTGGTTTTATGTTACTTTTAATTTCTTTAGCTTTGTGAAATCTGACAATAGCTCCTAAATTAATGTCTTAGAATAACCCACTACCTTAAAAAGTTGGTTGACTAAATAAACTAGTTTAACATTTGTTTGTTATTTTAAAAGTATTCAAGTAATTGTATTTGCTACTATTTTGTTTAGTTTAATGCATTTAAAAATTTTATAAAGACTTGTTTATCCACCAATATTACTTATGAATTATTTGGCACATCCCAAACATTATAGTTTTAATATTTGAAAACCTTTATTGTGACTTGATTTTGAATTCGAATTTGAATCGGTTTCGAACCAACGTGAGTTTAACAACAGTAACCGTGGTGATGTGGCATCATTAGCAGGGAATTACTGTAGCTTAATTATTCAGGCGTCACAATTCTCCTCCACTACAAGAAATCTCGTCCCGAGATTTAGGAGCGGGAGAAAGGGGGAAAGGGTCTGGTTAGGTAATTCTAACGAATCTCCTCGGTCTTGGTTGCTCTTCTCGAAGAGATCGATCCATTACATTGACGTCTTCATTTCTCTGCTTCAGGTCATCATGGTGAAGTCGTCCTTTTCTTCGGGAACTCCAACGTACTTACGAATAGGTAAGGGGCATCTCGGCTACAACAGAATGCTTATGAGGGAAACTATCTGGAGTTAACCTATGAATGAGCATAAGATTATCTCATGAGTTGAACATATGAAATACATTGAGAGTAAGGTACGAAGGTACAATAAGAGGTTCCAAGTGGATAGATAGTTTCTCCAAGTCTGAACCAAAGTGAGAAAGGGGTTCAGAGTAAGTATTGCGTCTATCACCAGAATAGAGCACTAGGAAGGTGGCCCGTGAATTACGTATGAGTCCACACGCGAGGAACAACCTTGGGAACAGGGGGTGTACAGGAGAGTCAGGTTTCGATCCTGTGGAATTGTGGGTTATGGGCCCACCATGTGGGTTAAAGTAGGAAGGGCTGGGACATCTTGCGCGGTCATGATAGCAAGGCATGTCAGAGGGTAGCCTGTCAGTTATATGTCAGCAACAACGTCGGTACCAAGGGCGGGGGATGAAGAGAACCATTTTCCTGCTCGTTGAAATGAGGCGGACCAATAGGCAAAGTTCTCGTCCATCGGTGATTACCGGAATGTCATCAACAATAGTAACAGGGTCTTACTAACAGAGTTGTACACCGAGGTGTTTGCACAAGCAGGGAATTGTTACTGCTTATATCATATAGATCATAGAAAGGGTTTAAACAAACCAATGGAAAGGGAAAAGTGTCTATCAGATTTAATCAGAACAATGGAAATAAAAATGTGTTTAAACACATAATTCAGGGGTATATCCTTCCCAAGGACAAGCAGAGCGTGATATCCATGACAGGATATAACGTAGAAAACTCTTTAGGTAAGGGGAGAGAAATTTCTTGACAGCGGTGTTTGGATAATTGAGCAGGAAACATTTAGCATTGGGCTTCAAATGTTCTTCTTGAAAATCAGAGTACCACCGACATGCTTCAAGATAGCATTGACATGGTCTTCAAGCAAAGGTTGGACTTGGATACACAAAGGATTCATCAGGAACAACTTATAGAATAAGTCTTACAATTTCCTCATGGAAGAATGACTAACCTTGCTAAAAGAAAACTATAACAATAGTTCCTCCGACCAGGTGTGCTAGGCATGATATCACCTTACTGGGGTATATAAAGATCAATGCTATGACTCTTGGAAAATGTTCCAACCATCATATCTGACAAGTTTCAAATCTGATTGGTGTCAGGACACCTCAAACTCAGGATGCCTAAGAAGAAGAGGTGCAACACAATTGACAAGGTGACATTATATGATTCTTGGGAAATGAACTATGGAAGCGAGTTTCGAACAAGGGTTCTTCATTAAGCCAAGGAGAGGATGAGGAGGTGGCTGATGGACTCAGCGATAATTCAATGAGGTATCCAAAAATATGGATCTCCACACTTATGTAAACAAGGAGATAACATTTGTCAGATCAAATGATATAATGAGGTATGCTCGAGGAAAACATACACAGTTAAACACTGGTTGAAAGGTACATGCAAAATATGGGCTTAGGTAGCATGATCAATGTTAGAATGGTGATTCGATAACCAATGGTCTAAGAATGAAATATCGACCATTAACATCAAAGCAATAGGGTTGCTAGCAGTTTTTAAGTCGCACAGCATAGTTCAATTGTCGGGTTTTTTGTTAGAATCAACACGGGGACCAAGGAATGAACGGATATGGCAAGAAGTATCACCTGTATCAAGAATTCTTAAGAGGTGGTGAAATTCTCATGACATTCTTGACACAAAAGATGGTAATACTCCTGGGTAAAGGAGAACAAATGCTGGATAGCAAGGAACTCAAGGTATAACACAGAACACGAACAAGTTTGTGTTGGAGGGAAGGCAATAAAGTGGTCAATGACAACACAAATCATCAAGGGCAAGGATGGTATTTCTCATCATGAATTCAATTGATGTCCTGGAAGAGCTCAGAATGTTGATGATGATCATGGCACATTTGTCGAGAGGTTTTATGAAGATATAATCGCTCATCGACGACATCAAGCAAAAGGAAGGATGGAGCGAAAAGTTATTGAAACCACGGATACGACACAAACTCAGAATCAAGATTGTTGTTTGAGGTGAAACGGTAAGACAAGGAAGATCAACATAAGCTTAGCTCATCATCAAAAGTTGTGCTCTGGGAATAAGGACCAGGTAGCACAGTTTAAGCTTTAACATGACGATGATGATGTAGCCAATCGGTTGGGAATGACATCAGTGAGTACAACTCGTAGGTAATAAGGATTACAAAGAGTAGTTGAACCATAGAACGGACTCGATTCAGTTGTCAGTGTTTCGAGTGACAAACAACTCAAAACCCGAAGAAAATTGGAATCATCGAGAAATAATAGTTGATGAAGAACTCACAAGAAGTTATGTAGTTCGGTGATATTCTCGAGATACTAGAGTGTAATACTCGACGGTAGAGCAGAGTAGACGGTGGACACGTGAAATGATTTGCAGAAGACAAGTACTTCATCTTGTCTGAGAAATGGAATCAAAGTAGAACAATCATGGTCGGAACCACGGTTGCAAAGGACCAAACATGGATACTAGATGAACCTATATCAAGGAAATAGTTATTATTACAAGAAGTTTCCATGATAGGATCTACATCATGTCCATGGGCATGAACACAAGTTCAAGGTCGACTCCCACTTCTTCAATATATAACCTTCCATTCACTTCTCGTTTCGATAATGGCATTAGTGTTCAAAGTTTTACCTGGTGAAATACCAGATGAGTATGGCCCGTGAAATCTTTCGGGCTCACATAGATTAGGTAAGGCATTGGTTCAACCCATCGGGGCATCTTAGGAACATATACCACAAACTTTTGGGAGTAATTATCACAAGCTCGAAGGTAGAGCGTGGTTGTCAAAGCAAAGGATACAATTTACCAAAGGAATTATGTATTAGGAAAAGAACTCAAAAGATTTGAATGTGAATGATACCATCGGATAACAACCCAGCAATGGGTCTGGCGGTCCACAACGGAGCTGACATGAGTATCGGTACTCAATCAGAGGAAGAAAGAATGCAAAGGCATCAGATTATGGAAATATCTGAATACTTTGATGTTTTAAAATCAAAGAAATTATGAATTCCAGATCGGTGTATCAGAATCAGATGCCATGATCAATTACGAGTAATTTGAGTAGACTTAGAGGCACAATCGACGGTGATTGGATTGGTTGAGAACCAGCTCGCGTTTAAAATAACGTCTGAGTCGGAAGGATAATTTTCAGGGAATAATTGATGATTGTGTGCATTCACACACATGTTGAATCAACAGGATTAGAATGTCAATCACAAGGATTTTAATGGTTATTGCTAGACAAATGGAATTGTCCAGACTGCAAGTAGACAAGTATTTGCAGAGCAATAGTTGGCAGAGGATTACCAGAAGATCGGGTACTATTTCAATGTATCTAGTGAATCCTATGAACAACTAGTAATGAATGGTTCCTCAATAAGTGTGAAGAAACAAATTGTAGGGATATTTTTGTGGCAAGGAACCGCAAGGCATTGGCACAAGGGATTCTTGGAACAACAATGAGTATTACAGGGTATCTTGTAATAACAAGACCAACTGGGGATGAATGTAAGAATGGCAAGTGCATGTAGTTATCCATAAGGGTTGACGGTGGAAGGGGAACTGCAAACGCAATGAACACAAGTTCTCGGGATAACATCAGAGAGTATCATCGGGGTCTTCTAATGAATCAGGCCATCATCTGGAATGAAGGGGCTCTCCGGGAGAAAGTAGTTACGAGATCCTAGTTTTAGAGTTAGTAAAACCATTTTAACACGAATAGAAGAGAGATCAGAGTCCCAGAGTATAAACAAGGAATAAAAGATACTACTACCACCCAATGGTGACGTGGGCTCATGGGCCGCACAGCCATGTTAGTAGAAGTTTTAGAATGACTAGACTCGACTTCGGCCAAGGAGTGTGTAAGGGGAATTACTACAGGCAGTCGGCTCTGATACCAACTTGTGACGCCCCCGATTCAATCATACACTAATCATACACGCAAACGTGTATGATCAAGATCAAGGACTCACGGGAAGATATCATAACATAACTCTAAAAATAAAATAAGTCATACAAGCATCATAATACAAGCCGGGGGCCTCGTGGGCTCGAATACAAGTGCTCGATCATAGACAAGTCAGCAGAAGCAACAATATCTGAGTGCAGACATAAGTTAAACAAGAATGCCTTAAGAAGGCTATCACAAACTGGGATACAGATCGAAAGAGGCGCAAGCCTCCTGCCTGGGATCCTCCTAAACTACTCCTGGTCGTCGTCGGTGGTCTGCACGTAGTAGTAGGCACCCTCGATGTAGTAGGGGTCATCGTCGACGGTGGCGTCTGGCTCCTGGGCTCCAGCATCTGGTTGTGACAACCAGGAAGAAAGGAAAGGGGGAAAAGGGGGAGAAAAGCAACCGTGAGTACTCATCCAAAGTACTCGCAAGCAAGGATCTACACTACTTATGCATGGGTATTTGTGTAAAGGGGCAATATCAGTGGACTGAACTACAGAATGCCAGAATAAGAGGGGGATAGCTAATCCGATCAAAGACTACGCTTCTGGCAGCCTCCATCTTGCAGCATGTAGAAGAGAGTAGATGGTAAGTTCACCAAGTAGCAACGTATAGCATACTCCTACCCGGCGATCCTCTCCACGTTACCCTGTTAGAGAGCGGTCACCGGGTTATATCTGGCACTTGGAAGGGTGTGTTTTATTAAGTATCTGGTTCTAGTTGTCATAAGGTCAAGGTACAACTCCAAGTCGTGCTGTTACCGAAGATCATGGCTATTCAAATAGATAAACTTCCATGCAGGGGTCCACCACATTACCCAACATGCTCGATCCCCTTTGGCCGGGCACACTTTTCTGGGTCATGTCCAGTCTCGAAATACCAACACGTCGCAGCCCTACCTAGGCACAACAGAGAGGTCATCACGCCGGTGTAAATCCTGTGGTGCAGGGGTCTGGGCCCATCGCCCATTGCACACCTGCACGTTGCGAGGGTGGACAGAAGCAGACCTAGCCCCCTTAATACAAGAGCAGGCTTACGGTCCAATCTGGCGCACGCCGCTCAGTCGCTGACGTCACGAAGGCTTTGTCTGATGCTGCGACGTCGAGTGCCCATAACTATTCCCGCGTAGTTGGTTAGTGCGTATAGGCCAGTGGCCAGACTTAGATCAAATACCAAGATCTCGTTAAGCGTGTTAATTGAAGTATCCACGAACGCCGACCAGGGCCAGGCCCACCTCTCTCCTAGGTGTTCTCAACCTGCCCTATCGCTCCGCCACAAAGTAACGGTCGTGGGCCGTCGGGAACCCAGGCCCACCTCTACCGGGATGGAGCCACCTGCCCCTTCAGCCCCCATCTCCGAACAGTATCATAAGTAATGTAATAGTATAAAGTATATAGCATATGCTCGTGATCACCTCCCGAAGTGATCACGGCCCAGTAGTATAGCATGGCAGACGGACAAGAGTGTAGGGCCACTAATGGAACACTAGCATCCTATACTAAGCATTAGGATAGCAGGTAAAGGTATCAACAATTGTAGCAACAATGACAGGCTATGCAACAGAATAGGAGCTATCGAATCAACCACAGTAGAAAACCTAATGCAAGAATAAGAGAAAAGAGAGTGGGCGATATCTGGTTGATCAAAGGGGGCTTGCCTGGTTGCTCTGGCAAGTAGGGGTCGTCAACAATGTAGTCGATCGGGGCACCAGCAGCGGTGTCAGTGTCATAGTCTACCGGAGAGAAGATGGAGAAGAAACAATGAATACAATGCAAACAGGCGCATATCGATGCATGACATGACAAGTAACGGTGTCAGGTGTGCCCTAACGTAGCAAGAGGTGATACCGGCGAAGGGGGGAAACATCCGGGAAAATATACCCGGTGTTTCGCGTTTTCGGACAGACAAACCGGAGGAGGAAAGTTGCGTGTTTGCTATGCTAGGGATGTGTGGCAGACGAACGGGCTGCGTATCCGGATTCGTCTCGTCGTTCTGATCAACTTTCATGTACAAAGTTTTCCCATCCGAGTTACGGATTATTTTATAAATTTTTTAAAGTTTTAGTAATATTCTAGAATCATTATTAATTTGAAATTAAATAGCTAAATGCTAGGTGCACCCAGCTCTGCGTACACAGAAGTGTACCAGAGGCTGACAGGTGGGCCAGGGGGTCCCAGTTGACCAGTCAACGTTTGACCGGTCAACAGGGGGTGGGGGCCCCTGTCATTGACTGTTACATTAACTAACTAATTAATTTAGTCTAACTAGGTTATTAGGGTAATAGATTTTAATTAGTTTAATTAAACCTAATTAATTAAGTTAATTAATTAATTAATTACTACTTTTATTTATTGATTTTTAATTCTTTTTTATCCCTTTATTAAATTTTTTAACGTTCTGGGGGCTGGGCCCTACGTGTCATTCGCCCAGGGGGGCGATGCGGGTTAGTGGGCGTCCAGTGCGGGCAAAGGGGTGCCCGCACGCCCGAGGCGACCAGGAAAGGGGGTGGCCGCGGTGGCTGCCGAAGCAGGGCGGCGCGACGAGGCCAGGCGGGACGGCGAGCGTGGGCGGCTGCGACTGGGCTCGACGGATGCATGTGGCCAGGGCCAGGGCGCACCGGCGAGCGGGGTTGGCTTCGGCTGCGGGCGCGTCGGGGGCACCGGAACGAAGCCGAGGTGTGGCCGACGCTGGCGGCGCAAGGCGGGAGGAGCGGCGGGGAGCGGGGCGAGCGGGCAAAGGAGGGCGGGCACATGGCACGACAGTAGGCGGCGGAGGCGGGCACGACGGGCCACGGAAGCTGCGGCAACGGCGGCGCGGAGCGCGAGCAGCAGGAGGGCGAAGCACACGGGACAGAGGACGCGCGCGGGGCTTCACCGGGCGCGGCCAAGGCGAGGCACGGAGGAGCGAGCGTGCGCGCGGGAGCTGAGCTCCGGGCTCGACGGCCAAAACACGGGGCTGCAGGGGCACCACGAGCGCGAGCGGGCTGCAGCGGACACGCAGGGGAACGGGGGCGGCAGCTACGGCACGCGACGCGCGTGCGGCGCTTGTCGGGCGTGCACGGGGCTTGTGCAAGAAGATGCAGGGGTGTGGCTGCAGGTGGTAGGGCCACGCGGGCGCCGGCGGCCGAAGTGGTGCATGGCGACGGGAGCAGAGGAGAAGAGAGGGAGGTCGGAGCCTCACCGCGGGGCGTAGGGCACGAGGCAGCGGTGCTCGAGGTGGGGGACGGGGACGTCGCACGCATGGGAGGCAGTCCGGTGGGGAAGGCTCGGCGAGGTGGCCTTCGGTGATGGTGTCGAGCGGCGGGGGCAATGTCCAGGGGGGCGGGGTCGTGGTTCGTTCCCCTTCCCGATCCAAATCTGGATCGGGGGAAGGAGGAGAGGGAGAGACCGAACGTGGGAGGGGGAGTGGGGCGAGTGGGGGTTGAACCGCTAGGGTTCGGTCGCCCAGGGGATAAGGTGGGGCGATGGGGGCGGTTGGGCTTGGCGGCCCAGAGGCCAGCTGGACCACCCCCCAGCAAAGGGGGTTCTTCTCCTTTTTTTTTAATTTTCTTGTTTGTTTTTCTTTTCTTTTCGTATTTTCTTTTATTTTGGTTTTATTTTACTTTTAATTTCTTTAGCTTTGTGAAATCTGACAATAACTTCTAAATTAATGTCTTAGAATAACCCACTGCCTTAAAAGTTGGTTGACTAAATAAACTAGTTTAACATTTGTTTGTTATTTTAAAAGCATTCAAGTAATTGTATTTGCTACTGTTTTGTTTAGTTTAATGCATTTAAACTTTTTATAAAGACTTGGTTTATCCACCAATATTACTTATGAATTATTTGGCACATCCCGAACATTATAGTTTTAATATTTGAAAACATTTATTGTGACTTGATTTTGAATTCGAATTTGAATCGGTTTTGAACCAACGTGAGTTTAACAACATTAACCGTGGTGACGTGGCATAATTAGCAGGGAATTACTGTAGCTTAATTATCCGGGCGTCACAAGTAGCGCATGATCCGTACCTGTGGTAATTTGCCATGAGCGACGCGGTGAACAACTATTGAAATAATACATAACAATGGAACGATCCGAAAAATAGTCAAGCTGGACAATTATGTAGCTATACTGCCAAATTCATTGGAGAGATAAAGCAATTACTAGCAATTATTTGATTGTGCATACTCAATTGCTTGCTCAACTTTTTCCTTTTTTGCGGAAAAGTGTAAATATATTACTCAAGGGGAGACCCTAGAAAATTGCTTGCTCAACTTAACTGAATAATTAGAAATTAGCAATTTGGCAGTAAAGTTGAACTTTTGCGTTTGTCTTGCAAACATGGTCACGGTTGAGAAGATTCTACCGTTGAAGTTCGAACGCATGGTATGGCATGGCATTGGCAATGGCATCGGCATGCATGATAAAATTGGTGACATCAAAGCGTATAAAAAAGTTAAGCTGGGATCCATGGACAAGCAGAGCAGAGGTTAATGCGTGGAGGTCCAACGAAGTATTTTATTGTCTGATGTAACTCAATAGAAGTTCTGCGTGTACAACATTCTAATTATCAGTATGATGGTTAACGTGTCGTACGATATGCTTGGTCACTATGCATCGACAATCCGATCTACTTCAAATAATATATTAAAATTCTTTGTATTAGTAATTAAACTCTCGAAGAATATGCTTCAAGTCATGAAAGTAGGCACCCGATTGTAGTCCTCAGTGCGCCTCTTCCTCTTCAACCACAATCCTTCCACCATTTGTTTCTCACACTCAAAAACTCTTCCATGCACAAGTCATCCTCAACCCTAGGGTGGCCGGGAATTCAAGGAGGCACCATCGATGGGAACCATCTATGCCCCATGGTCCAAACAAAGACAATCCTAAATGAGATAATCACACCAAAATGAAGATTCGACTTTGGCTAAATTCTCCATGGCCCAAGTTTTTTAATTAAATCAACCCGTAGTGTGTTAAAAAAAACATAGCAACACATTCTTATTTTCTTGCCGATAATGGACATATTTATCCAGTCCCCCTAAAAGAAAAGCTGGATATAAATATGGGTATTGGTCAAAACAGATATGGTTATTTGAAAAACGAAAACTATGAGATAATAACAGAATAGTTGTAGCTCATTTCAAGAGCAAGTTTGATCAACAGCTGAATAAATACCTCCTAATTATGTGAATTGTTTTGAGGTAAAAACTGGATCCTACTCACCTCAGTGAATAATTTTGACGTAAACAATAGCTGAATATTAAAAGCGACGGTGATATAGAAATAATTCACTTATCAGCAAAAAAAATAAAAAATAAAGATGTATACAAATCTGGTAAAAGTTTTGATTTCCCAAAATGTCTACGCTGATTCAGGCATGGCTGCTTTGGTCTCATTACTTCAGGCTTCATATGTACATGCAAAAACTACGATATGGCCATACAATTTGATGCCTTTGATTCACATATTTGCTAGAAACATGAACTTACCATACGCAGAACACATGCACAAAACATGAAGACCTGAACTGATGCCGTTGAGGAAGGGCTGCGGTGTGTGAGTCCTCGGTGCATGGAGGAAAAGCAGTGGCAGCTTGTGTGCCCGGGCTGCAGAATGGAATGAGGTGTCTCATATGGACAACAATTGCTGACACGACATCAAGTATTCCCACCGAATTTCCTCAACAAAATGTACTGCATGCTAGTCCTAGATGGTCATTCACATAAACAAAGCCAAGATAGTTCTACCCAGCAGCAAATTACATCGGCAAACGGTTGCGGGAGCAAGCTTATCAAAATGTGACAATGACCTTGGCCCTGGTAGACGCCCTCGGCAGAGCTAATAGCTTGGCAAGAGACATGCTACAGTCCTTTTCACCCTTCCAGTCTATCTTCAGTTCTTCTAAACCTGGTGCCCAGCTTAGTAGCTTTGCCACAAAATCAACTTCGTAGTCCAGGCCCCCAAAATGGTTCACACTGGCCATTACGAGATGGTCCATTTTCAATTGCAGGTTAAGTGCTTGGATGCCGACCTGATCCTCATCCTGACCAAGGATGCTCCAAGGAAAACTCTGCATTTTTTTCACAACTCGTCAGCCATAAACACAAAGAACGAACATGGATCAGGTGATCGAGCAAGGAGGGAGAGTTTACTTGAGGCATACTTACCCATATATCAAGCTTCTTTAAGTTAGGGGCGTTCTGAAACAGCGAACATGCAGTCAAGACTTGCCTCTGGTCCCACAAGCATATCATAAGACAAACACTCTTCAGGTGAGTAAACACGGCAGGGAGCTTCGTATGTATGCATCCTTTTGATAGATACTGCAACAATAAAATAAAAATAAAAATATATGTCAACACAGATTAGTCAGAGGCAGAAGAAGGCCATAGTAATGCTGGAGACAATAATAGCTCACCTTCAGGAAAAAACCACTGATTGTAAGTGTTTCAATGACACTTAGGCTTCCCAATGACTGCTTGACATAGCTTTCCTTGTGATGCGCAATTGGAACAGATTGATATGCTTTACCTTTGTTATCAAGAGAGAGAAAGGCCACCTCCAGATTAGGTGCGTCCAACTTAATGTCCTCAAAATCCCCTTCAACATAAAGATAATCCAGTTCAGGAGCCTTAATGTTTAGACGGTTGATGCCCTCAAAAGAATCTAATATCAAATCAGTCAGTGCGGGGCAGAACAAGATCAGATTTTGGATATCCTTGTCTGTGGAGGAGAAGATTTTCAGGGTGAGGTCAGTTAGGCTCTTGAAACCTTGGAATGCCCGAGGCAAGCTGATGATGCAGTTTTCTAGGTGCAGATACTCCAGATCACCAATAGAAAAGAGGCACGAGGGAATCTTATACCTTGGCCCCGAGTTCAACTTGATTATAACTGATTTTGGTGATTTCCTTGACAGCATGATCATCCACCTACCGAACTCATCATGGTAATTTTTGCTACCTGAAATATCAAACTCCTCTATTGTTCCCTTGTGGAGTAATAGCACCATATCGACTAACGTAACGAACTTGGTTCTTGTAAGATTTCCATCACACAGAGATATTACTGGCATATCAGTCCATGCATCCCTCCAAGTACTTGATAAGGTGCTAGTCCTAACCGCTTCTTCGGCATTCAAACGGGAGAGGATGTCACCCTTTATCTCTGGAGGTAGACTGCTAAGTCTGTCTGTACTCACAACTGATGTAGCTTCCGCCCTGGCCTTTTTACAGGTACTCATTGCTTCAGAATCCAGATTAAACTGTCTTAGCATTTGCAGAAGCCAATGAGCCAACATTAGCGCGCAGTCTACCACATATCACTAAAAAAGTAAAAATACAATACATGCAGAAATTAAACGGTGCACTAAGTAAGTTGCTTGTTCATAGCAAAATGAAAAATAAGCAACAACCGAGAGATGGCAGTTAGGGAAACAAGTCTGGTATGTTTATATTAACAGAACTGAACTCGACTATAGCGTTGGTAAGGTGAAAAACTTGATTATCATTTGACATGTGTTACAAGACCCTAATTTGTGATCTTGAAGAGAAACCATGTCCCATGCTGCAAGTTGGAAAGGGGCTTCTTTTGTTGAATATACATACATGTGCCATCATTTGAAGAAGAGGTGATTAAAAGATGACGAAAAAAGAAACTTGTCCTGCAAAATATCGGTTGGACAAACAATTTAAGGTATATAATTGAGAGGCTGTCAACGTGGGTAAACGATCAAATGCAACTGTACTTGAGCACCAACAGCACAGAGAGTCAACTTAACCCACAAACAGGCCCTCCTTTCTTAATCTAGATGTGGACTTGCACTCAAACTATTCAGGAGCAACACGTGTTCCGTTCCAACATTCACTATAAGCATGATCGACATGTACTAACGTAAATCCGTGTACTAAGTACTCCCTCCGTCCCGAAATGCTTGTCGGAGGAATGGATGTATCTAGATGTATTTTAGTTCTAGATGCATTCATTTTTATGCATTTCTCCAACAAGTATTTCCGGAAGGAGGGAGTACTAGGGTAGGTTCCAACTAAACTTTCTTAGCACTGCGGAGCTAGAGAATAAATAAATTGAGCACTGTAAATAACAGAGTACTAAAGTGCAACTGAATATAAGCACAACTGAGTCACAAACAAGCATGCGCATTGCTGTGATCTTTCAATAATTCATGAATCCGCCGCAAGCAGTTCAAGAACTTCAAATAGATGGGAGCAGAAAGCAAAACGAACCTACGGAGTGGCTCAGTTGCTGCAGAAGCGCCGGAGAAGGGGGGGAAGGCGACGCCGCTCGCCCGCTGCGGCCTTGGGCACTGCCACCGAGGCGGAGCGCAGAGGCCAGAGGGGCGAGCAAGAAGGCAGTACGCCGGATGCCTCCGTCGCCGCGCCGCCGGCAGCCGCGGGCGTGCCGTGTCTAGGGTTCGTCGTCTTTGCGCTGTGGCGATGGGGGGATTTCAGAATTGGGCTCGAGGAGAGACTGGGCCGCTGGGCCATATCGATACACATAATAAAATTATTAAACTACACCTAAAAACATAAAATTGGTACCTAAAACAACATACATATTATCTACTACCCCTAAAACACCTAGGAAAACATACATTTCTTTGTTTTCTCAAAAGATGTACATATTTTTTTTGACAAAAATAAAATGTGTATTCAATTGAGACTGGCTGGTTTGAAGATTGGCGGCATGAGTTTCAGTGGGGAGGCACAAAGAGAAGGCAGTGGGTAAACTGCGGGATAACACTTTCATCGAGCAATCAAGGAACAAGACGATTGGGCTTGAGGGATGTGGCAAGTGAAATTTTGTTCAATACATTGGGTTTTTGTTTTAGACATTCCCACCGCCTTCACTCTATTGTATGGAAGGATGTCGCCTAAACCTTCAAACATTTTGAGCTGCCACCACCGAGGAGACTATTTCCCCACTTTCGAAAAACAAAGGAGATATTTTACCTGATTTTTTGTGCTATGAAGTTCTTATTGCCCATGGCGCTTGCCGCGATTGGTGCAAGGATGGTTATTAGTGAACCCCGAGTCCATGGCGTTTGCCGCGATTGGTGTATGGATGGTTAGTGAACCCCAAGTCATAAGACCGAGTTCCTAAAAAGAAGTCATAAGAACGAAGACTGGGTCATGTTCCAGTTTGTGCACAAAGCTTTGTAGCAAGATATTTATCTGTGAAAGATCAACAATAAAATGTAATATTCCCGCTTCCGGAAAAAGAAGGTTACCGAGGTCCGTGGGGTCGGGGTATCTATGTCTTTCTGGCTTGTTAAGGTTACCGTGGTCCGTGGGGTCGGGGTATGTATGTCTTTCTGGCTCGTTTTGTGATTTGAAGGTGACACTAGGTTTTTCACACTCTTCTCTCACTTCACTAGGTTTTTCAAACTCCAATGACACGCTTGTTTGCTCCTTCACTTCCCTTAACCTTTCCCTTCAACCTCCTTTCATCTATGGATACCTATAAGCTAGAATCATTGCATCATTCTTTGGCTTCGGTTACCCTTAATTCGCAGTAGCAACGTTTGAGTTTCACGACTTTATGATTGATGTAAGCTATAATGAGAAGACCAACACAATGTATTTTCTTCTTCTTTTGACCTATCTTCTCAGTGCATCATGATAAAATTCAAACAAGGCTATTTTCATTTCTCATACATCGGGCATGTGTGAACTTGATTGGTTCCTGTGGTTAGAGATAATAGGCATTAGTAGTTGACATAACATTATTCCATAATGATCAATAGCATTACAGTAGTTGTCGAGTACACGATAGATCTAATTTTACTTATGTTTTTTGTCTATGGAATGAATCCCAAAACTACCTACCACCTAGATAGGAGTACATAGAGTAGAATGAAACCAAATCCTAGTGACTAAATCACGGGGTGGGGTCCTTGTCGACGCCCATGAGAGCATGGTTGAGCAACATGGCTCCCCAGCGGCCCGTTTCCACCAGCCGCCCCACCAACGGGAAGCTCACCGTCTCTCTGTTCTTCAAAGGCTTCTTGTTCCACCTGCATATACATTATGAAAATTAAGGGTACTAGAGTGCAACTGAATATAAGCACAACTGAGTCACAAACAAGCATGCGCATTGCTGTGATCTTTCAATAATTCATGAATCCGCCGCAAGCAGTTCAAGAATTTCAAATAGATGGGAGCAGAAAGCAAAACGAACCTACGGAGTGGCTCAGTTGCTGCAGAAGCGTCAGGGAAGGGGGGAAGGCGACGCCGCTCGCCCGCTGCGGCCTTGGGCGCTGCCACCGAGGCGGAGCGCAGAGGCCAGAGGGGCGAGCAAGAAGGCAGTACGCCCGATGCCTCTGTCGCCGCGCCGCCGGCAGCCGCGGCCGTGTCGTGTCTAGGGTTCGAGTTTAGCGGAGGAAATGCCGAAATGGTCTGCGACTCGTCGTCTTTGCGCTGTGGCGATGAGGGGATTTCCGAATTGGGCTCGAGGAGAGACTGGGCCGCTGGGCCATATCGGCGTAGGGAGGGAGCGATACACATAAAATTGGTACCTAGACTTGTCTGCTCCTAACGAGCGCTTCAAGCGCCGGCTGGCTCTACCGGCGCTCGCTAGCGACGCCCTGCGGGCTGGCCCACCAACCGAGTCAACAAAGCAAGCGCGAAAAAGAAAACAATTCCTAATGAAAAAAAATGGATCCGCTGGGAATCGAACCCACCACAACGCCCTTCGTGGCTTGATGCATTAACCACTGGACAAAGCTAGTTCTTCTGTACACTCATAGAAACAACTATCGTAGTTAACATTTTCTTTAGTAAAACCAATATAAATTATTATAAGAAAAAGAAAAGATAAATTTGAAAACAAGACAATCAATTTTTAGAAAAGTTCATCGATTTTCTAAAAAGTTCATTGATTTAGAAACAACAATTTTGAAAAAAGTTCATAAATTTTGAAAAAATGAAAAAGAGTTCATCAAATTGAAAAAAAGTTCATCGATTTTGAAAAAAAGTTCATTGGTTTTGAAAAAGAGTTCATCCATTTGAAAAGAGTTCATGGATTTTGAAAAGAGTTCACCGATTTGGAAAAAAGTTCATCATTTGAAAATGAGTTCATGGATTTTGAAAAGAGTTCATTGATTTTGAAAAAAAAAGTTCATTGGTTTTCAAAAAGGGTTCATCCGTTTTCAAAAGAGTTCATCGATTTTGAGAAGTGTTCACCGATTTGGGAAAAAAAGTTCATCGATTTTGAAAAAGAGTTCATGGATTTTGAAAAGAGTTCACCGATTTGGAAAAAAGTTCATCATTTGAAAAAGAGTTCATGGATTTTGAAAAGAGTTCATTGATTTTGAAAAAAAAGTTCATTGGTTTTCAAAAAGGGTTCATCCGTTTTGAAAAGAGTTCATCGATTTTGAAAAGAGTTCACCGATTTGGGAAAAAAATTCATCGGTTTTGAAAAAGAGTTCACCGATTTGGAAAAAAAGTATCATTTGAAAAAGAGTTCATGGATTTTGGAAAGAGTTCATTGATTTTGAAAAAAAAAGTTCATTGGTTTTGAAAAAGGGTTCATCCGTTTTGAAAAGAGTTCATCGACTTTGAGAAGAGTTCACCGATTTGGGAAAAAAAGTTCATCGATTTTGAAAAAGAGATCATGGATTTTGAAAAGAGTTCATCGATTTTGAAAAAGATTTCATTGGTTTTGAAAAGAGTTCACTGATTTGAGAAAAAAGTTCATCAATTTTGAAAAAAAATGTCGATTTGAAAAAAAGTTCATTGGTTTTGAAAAAGAGTTCATCAATTTTAAAAACAGTTCATGAATTTGAAAAGGTTCCATTGTATTTTGGTAAAAAAAAAGTTCACACATTTAACCAAGAAAAAGAAAAAGGAAAAAAAGGTACAAAATCGTTCCAGCATAGGAGAAAAGGGAACAGGAAAAAGGAAAAGAAGGAAACAGTAAAAAAGAAAGAAGAAAAGAAGAAAGAAGATGTATTAGGACACATCTGGAGTGGTTGTCCGGTTGGTCACCGCAACTTACTTAGACTGGAGACGTCCTGGGTTCGATTACCATCCATGCACATCAATTTTTCTCGGGATAAACTGAGAAAAAAGAACGTGGATGGGCCGAGCCCAAGTCACCGCGGGGGGTATGCGCCCGTTAGCGAAAACCACTAAAACGGGCGCAGCGGGCGCCGTTTAGGATTTGCCCTCCATCTCCAAGTTCTCATCAAGAGGCGCATACAAGATCTCAAAGTTCTCAGCAAGCCAAAGAAGCAACGCAACGTGGTGACGACGGGGACTTCAGTGCGCCGGAGACCCAAGGCACCCCCGACGAATTTCTCAAAAATTCATGTGGATGCTGGAGTCCGGGGACAGCGAGGAGGCTCGGCCATGGCGATATGCCGTGACAGCCAAGGCGTTTTCCTGGGGCATCTCAGCCCTTGTGGTCGCTGGAGTTTGGGAAGCTCCTACGTTCGAAGCTATACCGTGTTACGAGGCAATGGCATTGGCAGAAGATCTCAACTAGCATCACTATATAGTGGCCTCCGATTGCAAACAGGTGATTGAAAATATAGCATCACGAAGCCAGGAAGAATATGGCATTATAATCAGAGAAATCCGACTAAGATCACCACCAACCTGTAAATTTACTTTTGAAAATTGTGAGGCGAATGTTGAAGCCCACAAACTAGCTAAATATGCTTTGTCTTTACTTACAGGGCGTCATGTGTGGCTTGGCCAGCCACATGACCAGACTTGTATCCCACACTCTATGGACTTTGAGTAATAAAAGGCTTCTCCCCTCAAAAAAAACCTAGACTTGTCTCGAAAGGAAAAAGGGTACTCCCTCCGTTTCTTTTTACTCCGCATATAAAATTTGGTCAAAATCAAACTGCACAAAGTTTGACCAAACTATATAGTATGAACATATGTTTCATGGTGCATCTAATAATATTGATTTCATATTATGAATGTTTATATTTTTTAATATAAAGTTAGTCAAACTCTACAAAGTTTGACTTTAACCAAACCTTATATGCGGACTAAGAAGAAACGAAGGGAGTACCTAGACCAAGAAGACTGAAAAGAACAATCCGGGGTTTCGTTTAGGGCAGCAGCTGCCGCTGTGGTCGCAAGGGAATTTTTTGTCCCCTCTTCTCCGGCTGCCATCTTGCGCTGAGAGGCTGAGAACCTCGCATCTTTAAGAGTTCTATGTTCTTCTTCGTCGTCTAATAATTATCGTTTTTGTTAGCATAAATTTACTCTCGCTTTTTTAACGGTGCCATGAGGTTAGAGAGTTTTCTGTCCTCGCAGATTCGATTATTCAGATATGATGAGTTTATATTTGACTAGTATAAATGCAAATTTTGTTATTAATTTCAAATGTATTTTTTAAAATGGAACATTTTTGGAATTTTTGGAAATTAAAAACCAAGTATTTGACGTAGATGATAGGTTCTTTTTTCCAAAATAACACATCACAGGGTCTTGGGTGACTTAAAAAATCATTTGAGTGGACCGGCCGACCACGAGTGCTCTGCTCTCGGCCTCCGACGGGATGGATGTGCTCGCTCCGGCCGGGTTAATTTCTTCGTTCTGTTCTTGTCCTCTGCTTGCTGACTTCTGATGTCGCAAGGCCACCGGTGTATATAAATCGATTGGTTTGGATGCAAAGCAGCGAGGTGGGACTATTATTTTAGCAACCTTTGTTTTTGCAGGGACTGGGTGGGGACTGGGGAGCGAAAGGAAAACAACGCAGTGGCAGCGGCGCTGAAGAGAGGCCAGCATGTGGCGGCCGTGCCGTACACCATGCGTCCATGTGTTTAGCCACTGGGCAAGGGGCGCCGACGCGGGTGCTGGGGCTCCTGTCCGGCGAGGCTGAGAAGTACAGGAGGATGGAGACAGCTCGGTGCACGCGCATCGGCGAGGTGCTCGGCTGCGGGGTTGTGTGATCCTGTGGACGCGTCGGCGCAGTGCAGGTCTTGGCGCGAAGGACGGTCACGAATCCGGTCGAGTTGGTGTGGAGAGCTCGAAGAATAGCGGCGCCAGGTTCCTGCCGGGAAGAGGCCTGAACATGAGAGAGGCAAGGAGAGAAGAAAAGCGGGAGGAGAAAGGAGATGGAGGAAGTTGGTCGCCGGCGGGGTCGCGTGGCCAAGGCAGGGCGCTGGGGATCGATCTCCTCTCGATCCTGGATCGAGCGGGACACGGCTCGCTGCTACGGGAGGCTCAGGGCTGGGTGCTCGTGGACGAGCCCGTGCTCGAGGCCGAGAGGCGCGCTGCTGCTACTGCTGGGTTGGATGGCTGCGTAGGCGAGGTGGAGGGGGTGGATTGTTTCCCTGAATTCGCTTATTTACAATAGCGAACCCGCCGCCGTGCCAAAGCGGCCGGCGCGCGTTCCGCTGGAGCCGGGTAGGCGGCGGCCCATGGCCCATAGCAATTTTTCTGGCCCACGTGATACGAAGCTGTGAAAACGAAATTGGACGGACAAAATTTAATACCACCTCACATATATGTTTTAAATAAATTCAAACTGAAAGCGCAAATTCATATATATATGTGTGTGTGTGTGTTGTGTGTGTGTGTGTGTCTATATATATATATATATATATATATATATATATATATATATATATATATATATATATATATATTAGGGAAAGATGTGACCGCTAATGCAGGAGACAATCTTCGGAATGTTTTACAAGTTGATTATTTTAGCTTTGAAGTTTCATCAACTAAACCCAAAAAGGATGAAGTTAAGCCTAACTTCAGAACTCCATGTTCCATCAACTATTGTAACTCCATGTGCCAAGGCTGTTCAATTGATATGAGAGGGTCAAGTCGTTTGTTCTAGTATACTACGTACTTCCTCCGACCGGGTTTATTAGGCCTCTCAATATCACAAGCATGTCCCCTTTTATAAAGCTCCACTTTGGAAAGGTGCATGCATGCAACCATTTCATTGGTTGCATTGGAAGCCATTGTTGTTGGTGCCATGGCTGAAAAATTAATACATTTCATACGTGCTTTTTCATTGACCGCATGCATGTGAGAGAGTGCATTGAAAATGAAATGAAAGAATTAATGTGAGCAAATTACTATGTGTTTTGGTCTAAGAAAAGTTATCTTTAGCTCTAATAAACCCGACGGAGGGAGTACTAGTTATCTTCGGAGTCCAGGTTAGTTACTAGGTGATCAGCTTCCCGGATAATTAATCATTTAATTCTTGTTTTGTTGGGATAGGAAAGAGAGAGAGTCCAGATTAGGAAGGTCTTGTATGCAAGTCTTTTTTTTAGCATCAGTACAGACACAAACGCTCATATACACACACATATACTCACCCCTATGAATGTACACACATATATCCTACCCTTTACGCAAGTCGGTTTGCTATGTGTGCGTTGTCTATATAAAAGGCCGGCTACGGCCGTGTACAGGGTCAAGTTTTTTTAATTACTAGCAAAAATGTCATCACTAATTAAGGAGTACTCGTTGCAAAGAACACTCCACCTTCCCAGGTCGTGACAAATGGTGGACTTGCAGCACGTCACTTGTCGCAACCTAGAAGTTTTCCCTTTTTTCGTAGATACGTTTATTCAAAACGTTTTATCTTATAAACCGTGCGTCCAAATCTAGAACCGTTTTCACCGTTGGATTCCTCGCGTCGAGATCTGCAAAACTAGATCCCATGTTGATAGGTTTTGACGAACTTTTTTCCACGAAAAAACCGGACGAAATAACCAAACTGGGAGCACGAGTTTTTTCCCTTTTTGAAAGACACACGCTCGTGCCTCTCGCGAAATCACAATCGTGCCTCTCGTGGAAGCAAAACCGTGACTCTTGTGAAAGGAAAAAAAATGTGTTTTTTTTTCGTTTCCGAGAGGCACGGCCGTGACTCTCGCGAAAGCACAACCATGCCTCTCGCGAACGCAAAACCGTGACTCTCGCGAAAAAAAACAGAAAACGCGTATTTTTTCCCTTTCCGAGAGGCACAGCCATTGACTTTCGCGAAAGCACAACCGCGCCTCTCGCGAAAGCAAAACCGTGACTTTCGCGAAAGAAAACAAAACAGAAAACGTGTTTTGTTTTTCCCTTTCTGAAAGGCACGGCCGTGACTCTCGTGAAAGCACAACTGTGCCTCTCGCGAAAGAAAAAAATGGAAAATGCGTTTTTTTCGTTTCCGAAAGGCACGGCCGTGACTCTCGCTAAAACACAACCGTGCCTCTCGCGGAAGAAAAACCGTGACTCTCACGAAAGAAAAAAAACGTGTTTTTTTGCACAAAGAAATTGAAAAAAAATTGATCAAAAAGCTAAGGAATACTGGGGGAAAACCAAAACGACGAAAAAACCGAAAAATGTTTAAAAATCCGAAAACGCGTGCCGAAAAATAAAAAAATAAAATCCGGAGGGAGTGTCCAGAGCGCGACATGTGGCGAATAGCTGAGAGTGCGCCAAGTGACGCTGATCGTTACAAGGCCCCCAAAGGAGCGCTCGTTAACTAGTTGCTCTCCAAAAATGTCCATGTATTGTAACGGGACAAAAAAAATATTATGTCCTAACCAAATAAGTATGGCCCAATACTCCAACATATGAGCATCATCTATTTTAACAAGGTGGCCCACCATGTTGCCCCTTATATTATTTCACAACCTTATTGTTGATGGGCGCGGTGCTCACGTAAAACTAATCTCGTTGACCGCAAACTACTTTCAATGCCTAGACATATAAATACTTACCAAAAACTAATTAAATCCTAAACATTAAAGACTTAGCCACCCAAATTCCAGAGCTATTTAGAGCAATCTTATGGAGAACTACTGAAATAGATCATAATATTCTCTAAAAAAAATCTTTATAAGCATAATTTCAAACAATATGAAAATTAACATTAAGCCACTGGTTTACATAAACCTCGTATCAATAGTCTAGGAACCTTTTTTGCCTGGTTTTTATTTTTATTATTTTACGTTCTTACCTTTTACTTTTTTGTTTCCCTTTTTCTTTTAATTTTTTTCTTTAATGTTTTTTTCAAGTTTGGTTTTCTTTTATTTTTGTTTTCATTCCCTTTTCCTTTTTAAATTTTAGTTTTTCATTTTGTGAACATCTTTCAAATTCTAGAATAATTTATGAAATCCTAAACATTTTTGGAATTCAATATTGTTTCTGAAATCATGAACATTTTTTGAAATTGCAAACTTTTTCCAAATTCACAAACATTTTCTACAAAGTCCTGAACATTTTCCGAATTCATGAACATTTTTTGGAAACTTTTGAATTGGCAAACAGTTTTTGAATCGACAAGCATATTGTTCAAATATGGGAGCAATATTTTGATATTCACGAATATTTAGTTTTTTAGATGAACATTTTGTGAATTGATTGAACAGTTTTTGAATTCATGAACAGTTTTTGTATCAACAAACATTTTTTGAATTGATGAACTATTTTTTAAATTGGGGAACTAATTTCGAAATTGATGATTAATTTTGCATTTTTCTGAACATGTTATAAAATTTCATGAATGTTTTCTAAAATAACGAATATGTTTTGAATACATGATCATATTTTCAAAAGTCATGTATTCTTTTATATTACATGAACAATTTTGTCAAATCACCAACATTTTTTGAATCCATGACTTTTTATGATTTTTCTAGATTTTTTTGAATTGAAAAACATTTTTGTCAAAACTCGCAACTTTTTGAAATTTGGGAATCCTGAATTAATTTACAGAAGGAATAATAAAAGCAGATACAATAAAAAAAGGGCAAAAGGGTGGAAAAAAAAGGATGTTGCGCCCCACACAGCCCAAGAACGCGGGAGGTGGTGGCACACGGATATCTCCAGGAATCAAATCTGGGTCTCTTGCGTGAAGGAGGGAGGCTTCAACCACTGCAGTACATGTCTAGTTGTGTCGTTGAAGGGTATTACCCTGTATAAGAATGAACTCGACGCGTCTTAGATAGAAAAAATTGAAACGTTTTGTTCATCTATGGGTGGCATTGTGGGTAATTTAGGGCAACTTTTTAGGGTAATTATGATGACGGTGAATGGCAGAAACAATCCGTGCATTATTAGTAGGTATAGAAGTTTGATCGAGAGTTGAATAAAACAAGAAAAGGCCCCAGGTTGGGGGCAGCCAGCTGCTGTGCTTCTGCGATCTCAGGATCGGTTTCTGTTGTATTGAGATTGATCCTTGTCAGTCTTGTTGCTGGTTAATTTTTGTTCTTGTTAAATTGCAAGGGCAGAAATCTGTTTCTTCCTGATTTAATATCTACATCGACTAGAATATTTTCTTGTGGCTGCTGAAAGATCTACTACGTCGAGAGAACTACAATAGTACCGTGAAAGGTTGGGCCGTCACTTGCACAATTTGGTGCCTCGCTAGTTTGTGCCTCGTCAGGTGGTATTTGATTGTGCATACTCAATTGCTTGCTCAACTTTTTCTTTTTTGCGGAAAAGTGTAAATATATTACTCAAGGGGAGACCCTAGAAAATTGCTTGCTCAACTTAACTGAACAATTAGAAATTAGCAATTTGGCAGTACAATTGAACTTTTGGATTTGTGCTGCAAACATGGTCACGGTTGAGAAGATTCTACTGTGGAAGTTCGAACGCATGGTATGGTATGGCATTGGCAATGGCATCGGCATGCATGATAAAATTGGTGACATTGGAGCGTATAAATAAGTTAAGCTGGGGTGAATGGACAAGCAGAGCAGAGGTTAATGCATGGAGGTCCAACGAAGTATACAATATTTTCATTGTCTGATGTAACTCAATAGTAGTTCTACGTGTACACCATTTTAATTATCAATATAATGGTTAATGTGTCGTATGATATGCTTTGTCACTATGCATCGACAGTCCGATCTACTTCAAATAATATACTAATTTTTTTGGATTAGTAATAATTAAACTCTCGAAGAATATGCTTCAAGTCATGAAAATTCAGAAATAAGAGAAGAAGGTCTCTACAAGCCTCCTCAGAGATCAGCGATTCTGGGCCGTTGGATCGGTTCCCTTGATGCGTTTTCGTCCGTTGGATCGACATCTGGAGAAATCTGGGCCGTTGGATCTGGGCTCGGCACTGCTGGAATGAATAGTAATGACAACAAAATGTAAATATCATGCCCCCACCAGGGCATTTTGGTCATTTCGTGTGGTGGGGGTATAAAAGGCCCGGCTCCCCTGGTGAACCCTAGCCTCCTCCTCTCCCCGCACTCGCCCGCCCCTCCCTCGCCCGCCCCGCCCTGCCCCGCTGTCCCGCCTCGCCCGTCCCGCTCGCAGTGGCCGATGCCCCGCGGCCTCGCCCGACCCCGTCGTCCCGCCCCACCGTCTCGCCCGCCCCGCTCGTCCCGCTCGCCGTGGCCGTGGCCAATGACCGCGGCCCCGTCGTCCCGCCCCGCTCGCCATGGCCGATGACCGCGCCACCAGGGACCGCCGCCACTCGATGAGGAGGCCTGGACCTTGGCGCAGACTCGTGCCCCCGCGCGGCAGCGGCAGATCCCTCATCGCGGAGCCAGCCCTCCCGCCGGTGCCACGCCGCGCCGCGATGCCGCTGGCTTGGAGGCCCGTGTTCAGGCAGCCGCCGCGGCGTCGCCGGATGCGGTGGCAGGCTCTCAAGGGACCGCTTGGCAGGGGGGCCGTCGCGGCTTCTGGTGGTGCCAAGCCATAGATCTGAGCCGCCGTTTACACTTCGGTTTCGATTTGGTGCCTCCACTCCTCACCACCTCTCCCTCTCTGATCTTGTTTGTTTGTAGGCCTGGGCTTGTAGGTTATTTGTCTTCTCTGTATGTAGATGTTGTTGGATTTAAACCATAGTCGAAAGATGGGGGCCTTTTGTGCTCTCAGGTTTGGCTATATTCCAACTATTGGGATTTCTCTCAAGTCTAGCTAGGTTCCAAAGATGGCCACAGAGCCTTTTGTGCTCTCAGGTTTGGCTAGATTCCAAGTATTTGGATTTTTTGGGTCAATGGTCTGCCTAGGTTGGCTAGGCTCCAAAGCTGGCCACTTCTCTGTGGCCTTTTGTGCTGCCTTGCTTGGACTCGATGGGAGAGAGATAAGGGTTGGGCTAGGTTCCAAAGATGGCCCCTTTTCTGTGGCCTTTTGTGCTGCCTTGCTTGGACTTGATGGGAGAGAGAGAAGGGTTTGGCTAGGTTCCAAATATTGGGATCTTTTGGAAGTTAAGGTACTCATGTGCTCTTTGTTATATTGTAAAGTATGTATATGGGGTATTCCTCTGGTTCAAAATGAATACTAGGTTAAGATCCTTACACTTGAAATTTATCATTATTTGGATACTCTGCAGTGTTGTTTTGTTTACTAAATTCTCCAGTTATTTTCAGTTTCAATTAGGCTCTGTGTAGTGATTATCTCGACTTATGCAATAGCAACTATACCATCATGATGTGTAATTATAGATTTTTTTTAGTGTTATAATTTGTTCTGACTTCCATGATTTATAGTATTGACATATTGAGCTTGTATGCCCTTTCCATGAATTGAGTTCTATGTAAGTCTTGGCAATGCATTGACATGGTTCTGGTAGCCATTATGATGCATGATGCACCACAACGTCAGTTCCTTTCTATCAATTTTTGGATAAATCTTGTTGTAGTGAAACCCAAAGAACGATATGGATGTGAATGAAAAGGGTACTATTTATTAGTCTTATAGTGGCCTGACATGCTATCGAATTTTTTTAGTATCTAAAAAGGCAGACCAGTTTTGCAATGAATGTTTATATTTTCCATTACATTTGGTCATAAGATTTTACTTTGTTTTTCCAGGAGAGTTTCACTTCATGTAGCTACTACACCAGGAGAATTGTATGCTTGCGCCGAGGAAAATGTTATGCCGACTGTGGACAAGTGCCCTGAACTCACCTATGCCCAGTATGGATGGCTTTTCAATTTCATGCCTTCACTTCTAGATTGTAATCCTACTTGGTTTTTGCATCAGTGATAAGTGAAGTTCTCTACATTCCTCGATTTTTAGTGTTAGGAGACAGAATGTGTATCCTTACTTACCTCTTCCTACATTTTTGGTTTGCCTTTTTTGACCCAAATAAACCACACCTTTACCATATTTTACACTGATGTCATATTTAATCGTTGGCATAGCTTTGGAAGTTCAGTTCAGATCAAAAGATCATCCCATATGACCAGAAACTGTTTATGTTCAGATTATAAATCATATGCAATTTAATGTTTTTAAATGGATAGGGTGATTGGCAATAGATAAATGATATTAGCTTTGCATTGCGGATTATTTCCTTTTTTGGCTATAGGTTTTAGCCATTAAATTTAACTATAGGTTTGTTTCTGTAACTTGTTCGCCTTTAGAACAGGATTTTGCGTGGCTTACAAAAGAAAAGAGTGAATGGTTGGTGCGTGGGAGTGCACCATGGGTCTGGTCTGGATTGTTTTAGCTCGGATTTTGTCATCTTTTTACCTCTTATTTCGCTTTGGGTGCGGTGTTGGGCGTTCCTTCCTTGGATTGTAGCTATCTCCTTTTCTTTCTCTTCTTCTTCTTTCATTTTTTCTTTGTCTTTGCCTTAGCACTGAAATGCATATCTACTGTTTTGCAGGTAATCTGGTGTGAGCTCAAGGTAAAAGGCAAAGCCTAAAGGTAGGCAATCATCATTAGCTAGGTAGTCGATTATACAGTATGTAGCAAACATTGTTGTCTTCGACTGAATGTTTGACTTATTCTCATTCAATCTCACCTTTTCATTTGCATGACATCAGAACTGGAAACATCAAAATTGGTGCCCCGGTCATCTCTGCCCCTGGTGGTGCTCCTAGATGTACATCACTTCCTCGCCTCCTTGGCCGCTTCGGTGCCCGTGGCGTTCGTCCTCGTTGGTGGGACGGTGCAAGGCACAACTCCGATGCGGCGGCGTGAATGTGCGGTGTAGAAAGTGGTTCCTCGCAGGCTAGACGGCGTTCAAGCGCAACCCCAACGCCCACTGAGTACTGCCTCGGCTACAACCTCCCTCGGTGAGCTCCATCTTCCTCCTGCTCCTCTGCTTTGGCTACTGTATGGGACATGGCCAGGGCTATGATGATCAGTTATGGCTGATATAGGCATGCTCTCGAGCAGTCGAGGCACATGTGGGTATTAAGTTGGACCCCCCCCCCCCTCGAAAAATCTCATGCCTCGCATGTAATTCACGTGCCCCATCGGTCGGAAGCCATTCTTGCTAGGGCGATGATGATTGCCGTGGCTGAAATAAGTGTACCTTTGAGCAATCGAGGCACCTGTGGGTATCAAGTTGGATCCTCCCTCTTGTCTCTAGAATCCTTTTTCATCCTATGATACTTATTGTTCTACCCTTGGATGGTCATTCTTGTTGAGTGATAACCAGGGCAGCTCAACTGTATAAACAGATTGATCTGGTGATAAGAGATGACGGGGGTAGGTTATATGATCGAGGAAAGGCAAATCTGAGCCCACTATGCATTGAACCCTGAACTCTTTTTATTTGTATTTAAAGGTGTTGCTTATTTATGCTCCAGTGTTTATAGCTGTCTTATGTAAAGATTTCTTCTCTCTCATACCTTTATTGCATATAAGTTGTTCTTGATCTTTTATTGTTTGTTGTTGGTTTTCGAGCTGTGGAATGTATTCCTAATCCTGATCTATAGAATTGCCTTTCTGAACTTGATGTCTAAATTCTACTGGACAATGCTTATTTGGCCAGATGCTCATAGGTTAAGTTATTTGATGCATTGCTTTCACTATCAAATTGTTCGCTGATTTGAGCATCTGGCTGCATACTGTATTGTTTTATATTTGGACCAAGAGAGCGCAGAGGGAGATCTTCTCTGTCGCGCCGGCGGCAGCAACAGGGAAAATCCAGTCCACAGTGCCACCAATGAGAAAGGTAAAGACGAGATGTCGGTCGCTTATTAATTCCGTGCCCCTAGCTATAGTGTCGATCAACAAATGGCTCGACCTATCCTTAAGGTAATATTAGAGTCGTTTCTCCTGAGTGTGATCCGCTGATCCTTAGAGCCATTTTCTCCCGAGTGTGATCATGAGATTAAATAATGGTCTCTTGCACACCAATTTGCTTTCCTACACTTTGTTACTTAGTTAGTCTTCATTATATCATAACTCACAACTTTTCTAACTCTTCATTATATGTTCCGCTCTTTACTGAATCTTGATGTTGCATATTGAACCTTATGTATATTCTTCTTGCATCTAAATTGTTGCTTTCTACTCAATATTGTGTGTATATGTCCATCTATGCATAATATGTGTCCCAAATGATGTGATATGTTCTTTTAGCCATGATCCGATTTATATAGCGAGGCCGACGATTTGACCGTAACATTTTTTCTCCTCGGGTTGAATACTGCATCTTTTTTGAAATTGTCCTAAATGTTTTATAGCTCCTAAGTAATGTATTATCGAAGCCGGTGGGAAAATATGTTGTGTCTTAAGATAATTATAAAATAACCGAATATATCAAAATGATAATGACATTGGATTAAATTTAGAGGAATATGACAGAAAGTTTAACCTTCAATATTGTAGGTTTTCCTGATTGTCTGGCACCTTATTAGGAGACGATGACCACTACCATGAATAGGTTTAAATGCCACACTGCTTCCATTGGACAAATCATGATAGAAAACTAATGTGCCTAAACTTATAACATAAACTGCTGCTGCTTTGTTGTTTTTATCGAGGATGTTTTCTTTAAGCATATGCTAATCACAGACTATCTCCTATTTCACTTAGATTATTCATACACTACAAGAAATATGTCAACTTGTGACCACCACTATTGGTCACTGAATGGTCACAGTTTTCCATTTGTGACCTTTTTGTGACCAAAAACATAAGGTCAAAAGCTGTCCGTCGTAAAATGACATTAGCGACCTTTCTTCTGGAATGGTCGTAGACGTTTATGACCAAAAAAAGGTTGTAGATTTAACGACCAATTATTGTGGTCACTAGCAATCCGACCACACCACGTCAGATCCACCGTGGCAAGCTGACGTGGCAGAATTACGACCAAATGAAAAGGTCGTAAAATAGAATCAGCCCGGTCCATTTCAGCCGTCTACATGGGCCAAGCCCAATAATTCAGCCCATTTAATTTTTTTCTATTTATTTTGCTTATCTGCATGGGCCTGGCCCAATAATTTGGCCTTTTATTTTCTGGGAATGGAGCCTTTTTCTGATGAATTTTATTTTATAGTCCACTATTGTTTTGGGCCACAACCTTTTTAGTGTAGTTCGAATTTGGGCCTTGGCCTTTTTATTTTCTGTTATGCAGCCTTTCATTTTTTTATTACAGTCATTTCTTTTTTTAGGCCCAAGCCTTTTTAGTCTAATTCTTGTTTGGGCCTCGGCCTTTTTAGAGCCCAGGTTCTTATTTTGCATAACTATAAACAGAAATGCCCAGGTGCACAAGTGATCCACAAGCCCAGGTTCAAACAGCAAGGCCCAGATGCACAAGTGATCCACATAACTTCACGAAAAATAAACACGGGTTCACAAGATCATAACTTCACAGGTTCACATAACTTCACAGGTTCATAAGATCACATAACTTCACAGGTTCACAGGCAGCAATGCAACAAAATGCTCAAAGACAAACTGCACAAGAGGTTCACAGCCATCAAACTAGGCAGCAATGCAACTACCTGCTCAAACTGCACAGCCATCAAACTGCCTTAGCTCCAAAGAGAGCCATCAAGTGGGCTAACTTCTCTTCCTGCTCTTGAGACTTCTTGCGCAGCAGCTCAAGTTCCTTGTCGCGTGCAGCTTCATATTCTTCCGCCTTCATCTTGATTGCCACCAATTCTTCTTGCATTATTCAGCTTGAAGCTCAGACCTCTCCAGCTTCTGCTCAAGGTCACGAACATGAGCAGCCACTTCAGCAGTTGCTTTGCCGGAGTTCCTAGCTTTGCCGGAGTTCCTAGATGACTGGAGCCCAACATTCCTAAGGAATGTGCTTTGCTTGACTTCGGTCTTGAGCACTTCTTCGACAGTTTCAACATCAGACTTTGGCTCTTCACCTTCCGGTACCGGCGCGTCCTTCATTTTTTCCATCTCAAGCTAGCATATGGAGGAAAATGATAGGCATTAGTGGGAGATCTATTTCACAGTTTGCAAACCAAACCAAGCAAGAGAAACCAAACCAGCACACAAATGGATTATTTGAAGTAACCAAACCAGCACACAAAATCTATACAAGAAGATGATGACTAGTGACCTGGAGACATGCAATTGGAACAATATGATCACTTCATTAAGCCTAGAATGGTGGTTCTATATAAGATGGCTTCCCGAGTGAGCCGATCATCAAACTAATATTCAGATCAAATTTCATCATATCATAAAAAATGCAACAAATCGCTACGGCAAGTTCTGATATCTTTGTTGAACTATCAAACAACATCAAAGCATGGAACATAGCGTGTGTTCTTGACTGGCTCCGAATCAAACAACATCAAATCATCAAAGCATCAAAGCTGGCTGTGAATCAAACAGGGCAAAGCATGGAGTGACTTACTATAGCAGTCTTGACTGGCTCCGAAAACCCGTGCTTCTTGCTGTTGTGGGTGGCCTTAAACAAGTCAATCGCAGACAGCTCCTCACCCTTACGCTCTTCTTTCTGAAATGTTTTTCAACAAAAATCAAAATGTTATTCAGCAAGAATCAGAAATAATATTTAATGAGGATCAAACGGTAAGGTCTGTAGAGAAAAGTTCTCACAGTGGCAAAAATGTGTGCTGTGTAGTGCCTGGAACCAGTTCTCTGATTGTACATGACTTTTTCTCGATTCATCTTGTTCGACACATAGGTTTCCTACAAAAAAGCATATTGTCAGCATGATCTAGCACTAGCATATCATGTGCAGAACATAAAGCATCAAACAAAGCAGAGACAAACCTTGTGTCTTGGGGTAGACCACATCTCCACCAGAGCTTGCCATTCACCATCCGTCAGATCAGGCACGGGAGACTTAATGCTGACTTTATTTGCGGCTAACGTATCAAAATACTTCTTCTTGATCTGATGGCGTCTGTTCTTTGAATTTTTCTGCAGAATATCTTTGCACGCGGTCTTGATGGTCTCCCAGTCCGTGTTCATCTCAAAATTTGCCTACCAAGACAACAAACAAGGTAGGGACAATATTAGTGATCATGCATAGGTGTAATAGAAAATAGATAGCACATTAACTATGAAACAAGTAGGTTACAGCAACTTTCCCAATGTATTTCTCCAATAGACTAGCATTTTTCTTGTATAGCTTTAAGTGAGGAAGAACCGGAAGATGGCTTCTTGCAACGAGTCCACACTCAGAAGCAAGCTTTGCTGCCTGCAGAGGCTTCTCTGGACGCTTCATCCCTTCGGCAATTTGGATAGGCACCTTGCTACCAAGCGACTTGGTGATCCTCTCTAGCCCTTTGCCCTTTCTAAGTCTAGTCTTGGTAGTCATTGCATCTGAAAATGAAATTGAACTCATAAATTAGAATATAAATCGACAAATGCAGGAATCGACAAAAGCATACATGATCATTCCATTTGGAAAATGCACTAGTAAAAGATAGCATTGCAAAGGTCAACTTGCCTGATTGAAGCACAAGCTGCTGTTCTTCTTCATTGATGACATCATTCCTGTCAATAAAAGGTGCAACAGGGCTGAGGTCTGTGTGGAGAGTGTCTGCTTCATCAATGCAGATGGTTGCTACTTCATCTAGGCAGACAGTGCCACTTCCATCCATGCTGAGAGTGGTTCCTTCATCCATGGGCGGCAACTCATCACCCATTTGCACCGATGTCTCAGAGTCCATGCGCAGCAGACTTTCCTGATGGTCCGTCGCAGTCACCATATTTGCTTTCTGCCTTGTGACTCTATCAAGGGCAGGTTCATCAGGTTCCAGGATCCTCTTTTTTGTCCTGGAGCTAGGGCCATCACCCTTCCTGGAGGCATTGCAGCAGATGTTTCTAAGCTCTTCTTCTTCTTGCTGACTGTCTTCTTAACACCATGCCTCTTCGTCCTAGATTCCTTCAGTGCCTCGTATAAACAGCACGGAAAAAAGCATTAGATCACAAGAGAAATATGTGAGCACAAGGAATAACATAGCATAAAAGAACCCCAACCCTCCAAGCAAGATAGAGTTTGCACCTTAACAGTCTTGTTCACTACAACATCATCCACTTCCTCTCCATCAATAACTTCATCCTCCTTAGGATTGTACTCTGGGTCATCATTGATAACTCCACTACCTTCTTGAACCTCATCACTTCTACCTTCTTGTACACCAATTGTTTTCCTAATCATCGACGCTATTGCACCGATGCCAAGGGACTGGAACATCCGATTGTTCCTCATGATATTTCTAGCCCTAACCTTCTCGTACTCGGTGAGAGGCTCTTCTTTGCATGGTAAAGGAAACGTAACTATTAGGTGAATGTTTGGAATGCATGGATAGGCAGCCAAACATATCTTATGAAATTTTATTATCATTTAATCCTAGTTATTCAGGTAAGGAAGACTAACAGCACACAAGCACAATTAAGCCAGCTTATTCAGATTGCAGCAATGCATTTCACTTAGCATATTAAGACACGGATTTTATGAAAATGACAGTATAACCACAAGGAGCAAGTTGCATACCAACGGTTGGCCTCATGCTTGACCTTGTCATCCTTGCCATGGATGATCTTGAGGTGGTTGGAACATTTCTATAATAGCTTGCAAAATAAAATAAACAAGAATGAGATATAACAGGGACAAAGTAGAATGATGCACTTGTATCAATAAAGGAAAGCACTTGAACCAACATCCACACACAAGTGTAGCAATGCATCAATAATAATACATGTGAAGCAAACTTGCTGGATCAACAATATAGTGATGTAGTTAAATTAATTAAACAACCATGTAATTGCACTAAACAAGCATGCATGTACACAGGAAGGATATGAAGCATGCCTTAAAATCTTGACTACATAAAGCAGGGGGTAGCAATGTACATACCTCAACTAAGTTAATTGGTGTCATTACATAAAAGTAGCACAAAGTAACAAACTAACACAGCCATACAATCAATAGAATAAAGCTTAGAGAAATGGCAGATGGACTTAATCATTTAGTAATGAACACCATGAATTAACTAGACCAACCCAGAGGGCATATATCACACCTACATTAACTACTCTAGTAGTGCAGTGAGCAGGAAGCTTTCTATATGAACAACAGAGTCCCATAGGAAGAAATGAGAGATCAGCACTGCCACTGACCAATTTAGCAAACCCAGGAACATAGCTATGGAACTAGATCATCCATATGTAAACCAAAGCATGCAGGAGCTCACATGATAGAAAACAAACATGAATGGGAACCTACAAGCCCTAGATAGCATGGGAACAATAACTACAGAGCTTTAGATTTAGTGGTGACCATAATCAAGAACAAATAACAGGATTGGCAGCAGAGGGAGAGGGATATGGAGATGGACAATAACCTGCTTTTGTGGTGGTGCGTCGTGGTAGCCGTGCTTGAGCTCCTCCTCCTGATGCTGCTCAATGACCTGCAGGACAAACAAGGCCATGGATGAGCTGTCACAGGGCATCCACATGATAACGCAAAACATCAAGCAACAATCTAGAATAATATCAAGCCACAGGCCATGTCAGAGTCATTGACAGGGATGCACAATCAAATAGAGAATACAAAATCTAGAATAAAGAACCACCTCCCCATAAAACCCTAACCCCATGAATCCAACCCCATACAAAATCAGATTACTCATCATAATCAATGTGCAGTAGCACATTCTCATCAGAATGGAACAGAAAAAAGAATTATGGACATTCTCATAGGCATGCATGATTTGCTATATCAACCCATATAGACCAACAACAATTGCAAGTAAGTGGCTTTGTGTAGGCTAACCCCTGAGAACATGCACATACTCTTAGCAACAATTGAAATCATGCATAGGGAGGCAATTTAGAACATGCACTCAGACCCCCGTGAAACCAATGAACCCTAACCCCATGAACCAGAGGGAGATCATCCCCATGAATCCCCATCGATCCTACCCCATGAACCAGAGAGCAACGTATACCCTAACCCTAACCCCATGAATCCTAACCCTAACCCGCGTCGATCCATCCCCATGAAACCTAGAAGAACCCATGAGGGGGATCTACCGAACCCTAGAAGATCTAAACATCGAGGGGAGATGGATCAAGGAGAGCAACGTACCTGCCGTCATCGATCGTCGATGATGTAGATGATGTAGTCGCCGTCGTCGATGTAGCCACCGTCGTCGATGTAGTCGTCGTTGACGACGTAGTCGTAGCCGGGGCGGTTGATGTAGCCGTAGATGTCGTCGACGTAGCCGCCGTCATGGAGGGGAGAGGGGAGGGATTCGTCGTCGGGGAGGCGCGGAGTAGGGGAGGGGCAGCGGGGCGGCGCGGAGCAGGGGAGGGGCGGCGCGGAGCAAGGAAGGGGTGTCTAGGGTTGTGGGGGGGGGGGGTTGTGGGGATTCGTCGGGGAGAGGCGGAGCAGAGGACGGGCGGCGCGGAGCAGGGGAGGGAGTGGTCGTCGGCGGGGCGACGCGGAGCAGGGGAGGGAGTGGTCGTCGGCGGGGCGGCGCGGAGCAGGGGAGGGAGAAGCTAGGGTTCGTCGGGGAGAGGGGAGGGGAATGGGGAAATTTTGGTAGGGAAGGGGAGGGGATCCCGCGTGTTAGTGGGAGAGGGAGTGGTGGGACCCGCCTGATAGTGGGAGAGAAGTGGTGGGAAATTTTGGTGGGGTGGGAGGGAAAATTTGGTGCTAGGAGGGAAATTTTGGTGGGGTGGGAGGGAAATTTTCACCAGTTTTTAGAGGTTTGGAGGCAGAAAAAATCAGGGGCTTTTTTGTAAACTTTGTAGAAATCATGGTTAAAATCATACCGAATAGCTCAAGAAAACGCCGGTATTGCAAGTTTAGTATTTTTGCTAATTGGTAGGCCACATTTCATGATGCTACGCGGAGGTCTCCCATTTTTTGATTTTTTTTGAATTTTTTTACGATGTTTTCAAAAACCGGCCGATTTCGTCGCGGCGGCCGTCCGTGGCTAGGGTTTGAGTCGTGCAAATCTGTTGTCGATTCTGTGATGAAATGCCTACCTGTGAAGCTAAAAAGCATTTTTAGTGAAAATAACGGGCAAGCTATGGAGGACCCGTAGTTCAAATTCCAGCTGAATCGGCCGAAGGTGGTCTGAATTGCCGGGAGTAGCTACGAGGGCTGGAAATGCATGCTTTTTGGCGACCATCCGTAAAATAGGGTCTACTTTGAGATAGACATGGAATGGCGCCGTTTGGGGTGACCCTCCTTGTAGCCTCTTCACGAAAAACGCATGTCTTTAGCATTCAAAAAATGAAAAACGGTTTTTTTGTTAAACAAGTTGGAACCTCGCTTTGGCAACATTGTTTGCCATGACAAGACGGAGGCATGCGCCAAATTAGGGCATATTATCAGAAACTATTCAACGGATGCGTCCATATCATTGCTAGTTTGGCTTGAAAGTCATGAATCTTTGTTCATGGTAGGTCGTTTTTTAGAACACTTTTTCAAGAAAACGCCGATATTGCAAGTTTAGTATTTTTGCTAGTTGGTAGGCCACATTTTATGATGTGACGCGGAGGTCTCCCATTTTTTTGATTTTTTTTGAATTTTTTACGGTGTTTTCAAAAACCGGCCGATTTCGTCGCGGCGGCCGTCCGTGGCTAGGGTTTGAGTCGTGCAAATCTGTTGTCGATTCTGTGATGAAATGCCTACCTGTGAAGCTAAAAAGCATTTTTAGTGAAAATAACGGGCAAGCTATGGAGGACCCGCAGTTCAAATTCCAGCTGAATCGGCCGAAGGTGGTCTGAATTGCCGGGAGTAGCTATGAGGGTCGGAAATGCATGCTTTTTGGCAACCGTCCGTAAAATAGGGTCTACTTTGAGATAGACATGGAATGGCGCCGTTTGGGGTGACCCTCCTTGTAACCGCTTCACGAAAAACGCATGTCTTTAGCATTCAAAAAATGAAAAACGGTTTTTTTTGTTAAACGAGTTGGAACCTCGCTTGGGCAACATTGTTTGCCATCACAAGACAGAGCCATGTGCCAAATTAGGGCATATTATCAGAAACTATTCAACGGATGCGGCCATATCATTGCTAGTTTGGCTTGAAAGCCATGAATCTTCGTTCATGGTAGGTCATTTTTTAGAACACTTTTTCAAGAAAATGCCGGTATTGCAAGTTTAGTATTTTTGCTAGTTGGTAGGCCACATTTGATGATGTGACGCGGAGGTCTCCCATTTTTTTGATTTTTTTTGAATTTTTTACGGCGTTTTCAAAAACCGGCCGATTTCGTCGTGGCGGCCGTCCGTGGCTAGGGTTTGAGTCGTGCAAATCTGTTGTCGATTCTGTGATGAAATGCCTACCTGTGAAGCTAAAAAGCATTTTTAGTGAAAATAACGGGCACCGTTTGGGGTACGGTGCCCCTCCTTGTAGCCGCTTCACGAAAGACGCAGGTCTTTAGCATTCAAAAATGAAAAACGGTTTTTGAATTTTTTTACGGTGTTTTCAAAAACCAGTGGATTTCGTCACAGCGGTTGTCCGTGGCTAGGGTTTGAGTCATGTATTTAGCATTCAATAAATGAAACTTATATTGTTTCATACATGAGCATGCACAAAAACCCATAATTTTATCTTTCATCCATGAGCATGCAGAAAAAATTTCAATTCCCATCAATTACCAAACTGAATATTCATTGTTAAGAAATTGACATGTTTAGATGACACTGTCATACAGCATCCATGAGCATGCACAAAATTAAATCTGACATACTTAACATTGACTTGTTCAGATTACACTAACAAGCTTAAACCTAACATGCTTAACATTGCCACTTCATTTTCTTAACATCTTCACTCCTCCTTCTTCTCCTTCATCAACCTGATGCACTCAGAGTGGCGAATCCCAACGCGGATGTACTCCTCTACCACAATTGGCATGGTCCTGTCGCCAAGCTGTGGGATTGCAGGCGCCACCACCATCACGAGGTCGTCGTCCGCCACCACCATAGCAAGGTCGTCGTCCGCCACCACCATAGCAAGGTCGTCATCCGCCACCGCCATAGCAGGGTCGTCGTCAGCCACCATCATAGCATGGTCGTCGTCAGCCAGAATAGGCTGCTCGTCATCATCCCCGCTCTGCTCCTCGTCATCCCCGCTGCTGCTCTCATTGCCTGGCCAGATGCAACAAAGTGTGAACATGGTGTTGTCGTCGTGCAGGTAGAGGAAGCCAAAAGGACAGGAAGAAGAGAGGCAGAGAGCTTACTGGCATCATCGTCATGCTGGTAGTACATGCGGCACATGGTGTTGTCGAACATCTTCACGGTGAACATGGCGTCGCCGTTGTAGCGGAAGACAAGGAAGTACCCGAGCTGTAGCTCATGGGCGCGGGCGAAATGCTCCTAGCCGGGCCCTAGGTACATGTGGCCTTCACCATCGAACACCACCAACACGTCCCACAGCCTGTGAAGCCCGCTGCCGGCCTCCCACAGCTTCACTTTGTGGGGCTCACAGCTGGCGAGCATCTTCGCAAACTTGTCAGTCAGTCTCTGCAGCTAGGGTCAAGCAGTGGTTAATTGTGGCAATCAAGCACAAGATAGCAGAGTGATGATAAAGAAATGAGTGATGATAAATATACCCGCCTACTACAAGATTTCTCAATTACAATCTCGAAGAACTCAAAACCTTCCAAGCCAGCCATCTCACTTCTCTGAAAAGCAGCATTGTAGTTAAACAACAAGTTACCATAAACAGGACTGGACATAAATAGGAACAGAACCAAGTTTATGATGGCAAAAGTGATAAAAATGAGAAAAGCAATGCACTTGTGGATATTTATGATAGCAAAAGTGAGAAAAAAAAGCAATGCACTTGTAAACATTTGGAATACTACTACTCTATCTACAATGGACCATATCTGCCCATGTCTACTATAAATGGCAAACACAACATCAGAATCATATCTACTATAAATGGACCATATCTACAATGAACCATATCTACTATAAATGGACCATATCTTCCCATGTGCTACATTTTGTTAGAACCCAACACTTAAGAACTGAACCCTAGATTCTCAATTTAAACACACCTACCCAATACAGTCATGTACAAAACTGAACAGCTTTATAGTCGTCGATATGCGCATGAAGGCTATTGGCTTGACAACGATATAGTCATGTACAAAACTGAATTTAACACTAGAATTTCAGAGATTCAGAGCTATTGGCTTAATTTGCTTTGCTAGGGTTTATATAGCCAAAGGCCACTGGAGGCTAGATCCCCTACAAGTTTAACTGCTCCAGTGTGCCGCTGCATCTTTTTAGACAAATATAAACATGTTTATTTTAAAAACAAACAAACAAAATTAGAAAATACTAATGCACTTGCAACATTATAAGTGTTGGCATCATTTTTTTCCCTTTTGGTCTGCCTTTTCTATTTCTGATGAATTCTACGTCACTGTGAAGAGAACCACAGGGAAACTAGCATACCTAGCAAGGTAGCACCACATCAACTAAACATGGCCAAAAGGGACCTAAACCTAAATGCCTAATTCAGTCTACAAAATCCCTCTGAATATGGTCCAATCGCTCGACAGTTGGGCTGGAATCAACAGAACGCACGTGCAGGCATAATACGACCATTAGCCATGTAGTATACCACAATTCCAGTAGGGATGCACGCGCAGGCACAATACGAGTAACTCTAAATCAGCATGCTTGTTGGCCTTGTCGACAAAGAACATTGGGGAAACAAAGCAAATCAAAGAACACAGGGGGAACAGAACGGACCTGGGGGGACGACGACTGCTTGAGCTTGTTGGCCTTGTCGGTGTCGTGGACGGTGCCTCCTCTTGATCTACTACTCTATCTATAATGGAACCCTAATCAGCATGCGCCGGGGAACCCTAATCTAATCAATAGGAAGAGGAACAAGAAGGACTCGGCGGATTCATACCTTAGGAGGCCATCACCGTCGCCGTCGATGGAGGAGTGGGTCGCCAGGGAGGTCGTCACCGTCGATGGAGGAGAAGGGGATGCCGGCGACGGAGAGGAGGAGTGGGTCGAGTGGATAATGGAGAGGAGGAGCGGGTCAAGTGGACAGGAGGAGTGGGGAAAAGAGTGGGTCCACTTGTCAGCGAGTTCTGCTTTGATATATTGAAAAGGGTTGGCATAGAGTACAAAACCAATAGCCTCTAACTAGCCCAGTGTAGAAAAACAGTGGAATAAGCGGCAGGTCATGGGTTCGAGCCCCTGCTCGCCCAATATTTTTTGGTAGCTCAAGGGGAAAAGGGTCGAGTGGGTAGAGTAGCAAAATGGCCCACTTGTCAGCGAGTTGGTCAAGTGGCTGCTACGTCTTGAGCTTGCATTGGTTTTCCCCGAAGAGGAAGGGATGATGCAGCAGAGTAGCGTAAGTATTTCCCTCAGTTTCTGAGAACCAAGGTATCAATCCAGTAGGAGCCCACGCTCAAGTCCCTCGTGCCTGCACAAAGCGATAGCTACTCACAACCAACGCGATTAGGGGTTGTCAAGCCCTTCACGGTCACTTACGAGAGTGAGATCTGATAGATAGAATATTTCTGGTATTTTTCGTATAAAGATGCAAAGTAAAAAGTAAAAGCAAAGTAAATAGCAAAACAATATAAAAGTGATGGAGATTGATATGATGAGAATAGACCCGGGGGCCATAGGTTTCACTAGTGGCTTCTCTCAAGAGCATAAGTATTCTACGATGGGTGAACAAATTACTGTTGAGAAATTGATAGAATTGAGCATAATTATGAGAATATCTAGGCATGATCATGTATATAGGCATCACGTCCGTGACAAGTAGATCGAAACAATTCTGCATCTACTACTATTACTCCACTCATCGACCGCTATCCAGCATGCATCTAGAGTATTAAGTTAAAAACAGAGTAACGCCTTAAGCAAGATGACATGATGTAGAGAGATAAATTCATGCAATATGAAATAAACCCCATCTTGTTATCCTCGATGGCAACGATACAATACGTGCCTTGCTGCCCCTTCTGTCACTGGGTAAGGACACCGCAAGATCGAACCCAAAGCTAAGCACTTCTCCCATGGCAAGAACTACCAATCTAGTTGGCCAAACCAAACGGATAATTCGAAGAGACTTGCAAAGATAACCAATCATGCATAAAAGAATTCAGAGAAGATTCAAATATTATTCATAGATAGACTTGATCATAAACCCACAATTCATCGGTCTCAACAAACACACCGCAAAAAGAAGATTACATCGAATAGATCTCCACAAGAGAGGGGGAGAACTTTGTATTGAGATTCAAAGAGAGAGAAGAAGCCATCTAGCTACTAACTATGGACCCGAAGGTCTGAGGTAAACTACTCACACTTCATCGGAGGGGCTAGGATGATGTAGAAGCCCTCCGTGATGACGGCCCTCTTCCGGCGGAGCTCCGGAACAGGCCCCAAGATGGGATCTCGTGGATACAGAAAGTTGCGGCGGTGGAATTAGGTTTTTGGCTCCTGTTCTGATCGTTTGGGGGTACGTGTGTATATATAGGAGGAAGGAGTACGTCGGTGGAGCACCGAGGGGCCCACGAGGCAGGGGGCGCGCCCTAGGGGGGCGCCCCCACCCTCGTGACCACCTCTTTGATCCCTTGCAGTAGGGTCCAAGTCTCCTGGATCACGTTCGGTGAGAAAATCACGTTTCCGAAGATTTTATTCCGTTTGGACTCCGTTTGATATTCTGTTTATCCGAAACACTAAAATAGGCAAAAACAGCAATTCTGGGCTGGGCCTCCGATTAATAGGTTAGTCCCAAAAATAATATAAAAGTGGAAAATAAAGCCCAATATAGTCCAAAACAGTAGATAATATAGCATGGAGCAATCAAAAATTATAAATACGTTGGAGATGTATCAGGCATCCCAAGCTTAATTCCTGCTCGTCCTCGAGTAGGTAAATGATAAAAATAGAATTTTTGATGCGGAGTGCTACTTGGCATAATTTCAATGCAAATCTTCTTAATTGTGGTATGAATATTCAAATTAGAAAGATTCAAGACAAAAGTTTATATTGACATAGAAAATAATAATACTTCAAGCATACTAACAAAGCAATTATGTCTTCTCAAAATAACATGTCCAAATAAAGTTATCCCTACAAAATCATATAGTCTGGCTATGCTCCATCTTCCCCACACAAAGTATTTAAATCATGCACATCCCCGATGACAAGCCAAGCAATTGTTTCATACTCTAACTTTTTCAAAACTTTTTCAATCTTCACGCAATACATGAGCGTGAGCCATGGATATAACACTATAGGTGGAATAGAATGGTGGTTGTGGAGAAGACAAAAAGGAGAAGATAGTCTCACATCGACTAGGCGTATCAACGGGCTATGGAGATGCCCATCAATAGATATCAATGTGAGTGAGTAGGGATTGCCATGCAACGGATGCACTAGAGCTATAAATGTATGAAAGCTCAACAAAAGAAACTAGTGGGTGTGCATCCAACTTGCTTGCTCATGAAGACCTAGGGAAATTTGAGGTAGCCCATCATTGGAATATACCAGTCAAGTTCTATAACGTAAAATTCCCACTAGTATATGAAAGTGACAACATATGAGACTCTCTATATGAAGAACATGGTGCTACTTTGAAGCACAATATATGAGACTTGCTATATCATGGTGCTACTTTGAAGCACAAGTGTGGAAAAAGGATAGTAGCATTGCCCCTTTTTATTTATTTATATTTTTGGCCTTCTTTTTTTTCTTTGGCCTTTTTTTGAGACAATGCTCTATTGAATGATGATCATCACACTTCTATTTATTTACAACTCAATGATTACAACTCGATACTAAAACAAACTATGACTCTATATGAATGCCTCCGGCGGTGTACCGGGATATGCAATGAATCACGAGTGACAAGTATGAAAGAATTATGAACGGTGGCTTTGCCACAAATACTATGTCAACTACATGATCATGCTAAGCAATATGACAATGATGGATGTGTCATGATGAACTAGATGGTGGAAAGTTGCATGGCAATATATCTCGGAATGGCTATGGAAATGCCATAATAGGTAGGTATGGTGGCTGTTTTGAGGAACGTATATGGTAGGTGTATGATACCGACGAAATTTGCACGGTATTAGAGAGGCTAGCAAGGGTGGAAGGGTGGGAGTGCGTATAATCCATGGACTCAACATTAGTCATAAAGAACTCATATACTTATTGCAAAAATTTAGAAGTTATCAAAGCAAAGTATTACGCGCATGCTCCTAGGGGATAGATTGGTAGGAAAAGACGATCGCTCGTCCCCGACCGCCACTCATAAGGAAGACAATCAATAAATAAATCATGCTCCGACTTCATCACATAACGGTTCACCATACGTGCATGCTACGGGGATCACAAACTTCACCACAAGTATTCTTTAAATTCGCAACTACTCAACTAGCATGACTTTAATATTATCACCTCCATATCTCAAAACAATTATCATGCTTCAATCTTTTCTTAGTATTCAACACACTCAAAAGAAAGTTTCACAAATCTTGAATACCAAGCATATTATTATTAGGCAAATTACCATGCTATTAAGGGACTCTCAAATTAATTTAAGTGAAGCATGAGAGATCAATAATTTCTTTAAAACGAATCCACCACCGAGCTCTAAAAGATCTAAGTGAAGCACATAGAGCAAAATTATCTAGCTCAAAAGATATAAGTGAAGCACATAGAGTATTCTATCAAATTTTAATTCATGTATGGCTCTCTCAAAAGGTGTGTACAGCAAGGATGATTGTGGAATACTAACAAACAAAGAACAAATAATACAAGACGCTCCAAGCAAAACACATATCATGTTGGTGAATAAAAATATAGCTCCAAGTAAATTACCGATGGAAGTGGACGAAAGAGGGGATGCCTTCCGGAGCATCCCCAAGCTTTGACTATTTGGTGTCCTTGGATTATCTTGGGGGTGCCATGGGAATCCCCAAGCTTACGCTCTTTCCACTCCTTGTTCCATGATCCATCAGAAGAATTCACCCAAAACTTGAAAACTTCACAACACAAAACTCAAAATAGAAAACTCGTGAGCTCCGTTAGCGAAAGAAAACAAAAGACCACTTCAAGGTACTGTAATGAACTCATTATTTATTTATATTGGTGTTAAACCTACTGTATTCCAACTTCTCTATGGATTATAAACTATTTTACTAGCCATAGATTCATCAAAATAAGCAAACAACACACGAAAAACAGAATCTGTCAAAAACAGAACAGTCTGTAGTAATCTGTAGCTAGCGCAAGATCTGGAACCCCAAAAATTCTAAAATAAATTTCTGGACGTGAGGAATTTATCTATTAATCATCTGCAAAAAGAATTAACTAAATATCACTCTTCAAATAAAAATGACAGCAGTTCTCGTGAGCGCTAAAGTTTCTGTTTTTTACAGCAAGTTCAACAAGACTTTCCCCAAGTCTTCCCAACGGTTCTACTTGGCACAAACACTAATTAAACACAAAAAACACAACCAAAACAGAGGCTAAATAATTTATTTATTAAATAACAGAAAGGAAAAATATTGGGATGTCTCCCAACAAGCGCTTTTCTTTAAAGCCTTATAGCTAGCCATTGATAATTTTAATGATGCTCACATGAAAGACAAGAATTGAAGCACAAAAGGAGCATCATAAAGCATGTGAAAAACACATCTAAGTCTAACATACTTCCTATGCATAGGCATCTTATAGGCAAACAAATTATCAAGGCAAGCAAAAACTAGCATATGCAAGGAAGAGGAAAGAAACAATAGCAATCTCAACATAACGAGAGGTAATTTAGTAACATGAAAATTTCTACAACCATATTTTCCTCTCTCATAGTAATTACATGTAGGATCATAAGCAAATTCAACAATATAGCTATCACATAAAATATTCTCAACATGATCCACATGCATGCAAAGTTGGCACTTTTCCGAAATAGTGGGATTAACATTAACTAAACTCATGACCTTCCCAAACGCACTTTTATCAAAAACTTCATAAGATTGAACATTCTCTAAATATGTGGGATCTAAAGTTGACATTCTTCCAAACCCACTTTCAATATTATTGCAAACATTATAATAAATCTCATATTCATCATGGGGTTTAAATAAATTTTCAAGATCAAAAGAAGAATCACCCCAATCATGATCATTGCAACAAGTAGAGGACATAACAAAACTAGCATCCCCAAGCTTAGGGTTTTGCATATTATTAGCACAATTGTCATTAATAGAATTTATAATAACATCATTGCAATCATGCTTTTTATTCAAAGATCTATCGTGAATCACTTCATAACATACTTCATCGCAATTTTCAGATTCACGAATTTGAAGCAAAACTTCATAAAGATAATCTAGTGCACAAAACTCACTAGCAATTGGTTCAACATAACTGGATCTCTTAAAAAGATTAGCAAGCGGATGAGGATCCATAAATCTTAGGTTCTCTGTTTAGTAATAAATAAATGACTATTCCAACCATACGAGCAAACAAAAGCAAACGGGCAAAAAGAGGCAAACAGAGAGGGAGGATAGAGAGAGAGGGCGAATAAAACGGCAAGGGTGAATTGGGGGGGAGAGGAAAACGAGAGGCAAATGGCAAATAATGTAATGCGAGAGATAGGGATTGTGATGGGTACTTGGTATGTTGACTTTTTGCGTAGACTCCCCGGCAACGGCGCCAGAAATCCTTCTTGCTACGTCTTGAGCTTGCGTTGGTTTTCCCCGAAGAGGAAGGGATGATGCAGCAGAGTAGCGTAAGTATTTCCCTCAGTTTTTGAGAACCAAGGTATCAATCCAGTAGGAGCCCACGCTCAAGTCCCTCGTACCTACAGAAAGCGATAGCTACTCGCAACCAACGCGATTAGGGGTTGTCAAGCCCTTCACGGTCACTTACGAGAGTGAGATCTGATAGATAGAATATTTTTGGTATTTTTGGTATAAAGATGCAAAGTAAAAAGTAAAGCAAAGTAAATAGCAAAACAATATAAAAGTGATGGAGATTGATATGATGAGAATAGACCCGGGGGCCATAGGTTTCACTAGTGGCTTCTCTCAAGAGCATAAGTATTCTACGGTGGGTGAACAAATTACTGTTGAGCAATTGATAGAATTGAGCATAATTATGAGAATATCTAGGCATGATCATGTATATAGGCATCACGTCCGTGACAAGTAGATCGAAACGATTCTGCATCTACTACTATTACTCCACTCATCGACCGCTATCCAGCATGCATCTAGAGTATTAAGTTAAAAACAGAGTAACGCCTTAAGCAAGATGACATGATGTAGAGAGATAAATTCATGCAATATGAAATAAACCCCATCTTGTTATCCTCGATGGCAACGATACAATACGTGCCTTGCTGCCCCTTCTGTCACTGGGTAAGGACACCGCAAGATCGAACCCAAAGCTAAGCACTTCTCCCATGGCAAGAACTACCAATCTAGTTGGCCAAACCAAACGGATAATTCGAAGAGACTTGCAAAGATAACCAATCATGCATAAAAGAATTCAGAGAAGATTCAAATATTATTCATAGATAGACTTGATCATAAACCCACAATTCATCGGTCTCAACAAACACACCGCAAAAAGAAGATTACATCGAATAGATCTCCACAAGAGAGGGGGAGAACTTTGTATTGAGATTCAAAGAGAGAGAAGAAGCCATCTAGCTACTAACTATGGACCCGAAGGTCTGAGGTAAACTACTCACACTTCATCGGAGGGGCTAGGATGATGTAGAAGCCCTCCGTGATGACGGCCCTCTTCCGGCGGAGCTCCGGAACAGGCCCCAAGATGGGATCTCGTGGATACAGAAAGTTGCGGCGGTGGAATTAGGTTTTTGGCTCTTGTTCTGATCGTTTGGGGGTACGTGTGTATATATAGGAGGAAGGAGTACGTCGGTGGAGCACCGAGGGGCTCACGAGGCAGGGGGCGCGCCCTAGGGGGCGCCCCCCACCCTCGTGACCACCTCTTTGATCCCTTGCAGTAGGGTCCAAGTCTCCTGGATCACGTTCAGTGAGAAAATCACGTTTCCGAAGATTTTACTCCGTTTGGACTCCGTTTGATATTCTGTTTATCCGAAACACTGAAATAGGCAAAAAAAACAGCAATTCTGGGTTGGGCCTCCGGTTAATAGGTTAGTCCCAAAAATAATATAAAAGTGGAAAATAAAGCCCAATAGTCCAAAACAGTAGATAATATAGCATGGAGCAATCAAAAATTATAGATACGTTGGACATGTATCAGTGGCCCACTTGTCAGCGAGGTCTGTGTTTGATACTTGACTGGTTTGATGATTTGAAAAGAGATGGCATAGAGTGGAAGACCAGTAGCCTCTTCCTAGCCCAGTGGTAGAAACACAGTGAAACGAGCGCACGGTCGTGGGTTTGAGTCCCCGCTCGCGCATATTTTTTTGGTCACAATGAAATGGAGCCGCGCGTGGGATGACACGGCTGTCTGATGGAGCGCGCCCAAAAATTTAGTTAAAACAGCTCTGAAAACATCTTCAGTTCACCAAAAACAACATCTTCAGTTCACCAAAAACAACATCTTCAGTTCAAAAAACATCTTCAGTCCAAAAACATCATCATTTTGCAATCTTTTACATCACAACCAAAACTACATGATCACCAAAACTAAGAAAAACAACTCTAAAAACAACATCTTCAGTTCATCATTTTGCATCTTCATTCAAAACAACATCTTCATTTTGCATTGTATCTTCCATCACCAAAACTACATCATTTTGCATTGTATCTTCAACCATCATCTGCCTCTCCATCACTACACAGTCTCATGCATTTTGGTACCTAGAGAGATTTGTAGTACAAAAACTACATCAAGATCACATCAACAACAAGTACCAAGGAGACAAAATAGCATTAGATCACCAGGGAGACCAAATTTACCTTCGCTACTCATCGTCGTCGATACAAAAACAAGGAACTCTATGCCCACTCCTGTTTTCCTCATCATCACTACAATATTGCAGTATAGTATGATCAGTCCTGTTTTCCTCATCCTCGCTCTCATGCCCATCCGCTACCACCTTTCTTCTTTTCTTGATGCCTTCAACTGTTGCAGCACCAATGATCACACGTTCCCGGTCCCTTCGCACTCTGCTTTGCACCGGAACTTCCATAGAGTCATCATCAGCTTGCAACGAAACTTCCATAGAGTCATCATCTTGGTATGTTAGTCCACCATCACCAGGGCCCTTTTCCACTTCAGTTTCAGTCACACTCCACAAGTGTCTGTGCTGAAAGTTTTGCACAACTCGCCATTTTCCGTGCAAAAGAGTGTCTCGCAGATAAAACACCATTATTGCTTGTGTTGTTAGAATAAAGGGATCACTCTTATACCAGCACCTTGCAGTGTTGATGCTTTTGAAGTGGCCATCATATTTGACAAAAGAGTCTCTCCTCTTCTTGCTACTAAGCTCAAACCAGTCACAGCGAAATAAGACAACCGAGCGATGGATGCCTCCACTAGAGTTGTACTGCAACTCTACAATGCTTCTCAACTGACCATAGAAGTCAATGATCTCACCATCATGTGACCCCTCAGTGACGATTCCACTATTATGTGTCTTCCTTTTTTCCTCGCGGTCAACGGTGTGGTACCAGACACCGTCAGCAATGCATGCTGAATACACTCTCACTCGCTTATCCAGTAAGCATGCCAAAGCAAATAGATCATCACTGACCTTCTTCTCCTCATGCAACTTTCCAATCTGCACAAATAAACCATTTAGCAAACAATGGTATTTAACAATTGGTGAATAACACAGAAAACATAAAAGATGTGGCTAAAGATCTCACATGATTCTTAAACCACTTAGCAAACCCCTTGGCAACCCTTATATCAACATGGATATTGCTTTCTTCCTGATTTAACTCTTCCTTGCATTTCCTGCAATGCCAACAAAACATGTGAATTAAAACATTAGGTTGGTGCCAACCCAAGCAAAAAATATATATAATGAGTGCACAAGATATAACGTACTCGATATATGGTAAACCTCGGCGCAATTGCTGAGCACAAACCAAACCATCTTGTCATACTCATCACCAGCCTCCAAGTATTGTGAGGCTCCAAGAAAGTTCACGCCATGGTTGAAAACAGAGACATCACCACTTTGCGAATCAGACCGCTCTCTATTTCTGCCCAGCCGGTTCCATCTTGTTTCCACATCACCAAAGTATCTAGAGCAAAAAGTCAAGCACTAGTCAATGACATATGCTTCAGCAATAGAACCTTCAGGTCTTGCCGTGTTTCACACATAACGCTTACAAGTAAGCAGCCTTCTTTCAATTGGGTACATCCAACCGTATTGCACAGGGCCTCTAAGCATTGCCTCTTTTGGTAAGTGCACCGCCAAATGGACCATCACGGTGAAGAAAGCTGGAGGGAAAATCTTCTCGAGCTTGCAAAGAATAATTGGGATTTCTTTTTCAAGTCTTTCCAGGACAGTTAACTTGAGTGTTTTGTAGCACAGTTCTCTAAAGAAATTTCCCAGCTCAGCAACCGCTTCATATATATCCTTGTCCATGATTCCTCGGAGGCCTGCCAGTAAAATCCTTTGGAGGAGGATGTGACAATCATGGGTTTTCAGTACTGAAAGCTTGAATCCATCAGAAGTAACACACTTTGCTAGGTTAGCAGCATAACCATCTGGAAATTTCACCGCTCTTAGGAATTCACAGAATGCAAGCTTTTGTTCTTTACTCATTGTATACCATGCTCGTGGCATTTCAAATGAATCTTCATCTTCATTGTGCTATAGATGCAAATCTTCTCTTATGCCCATGTCCTCCAAATCAAGCCTAGAACTAACTGTGTCCTTTGTCTTCCCTTCAATGTTCAGAAACGTCCCTAGCAGATTCTCACATATGTTTTTCTCAATGTGCATTACATCGAGATTATGCCTTAATTTCAGATCAGCCCAGTATGGCAGGTCCCAACATTGACCTTCCTCACGCTTTCTTTTCTTCGCCAGCTTTCCTGGTCTCACATCTTTCACCTTTTCAAGTTGCTCCTCCAGCTCTTCTTTAGTGAATTCAGCTGGCTTGTCATGGGTTTCATTCTCACCATTAAAATCTTTGCTTCTTCGCCAGCGATGGTTTCGGGGAAGAAAGCGGTGGTGCCCAATATAGCAGATCTTGCTCCTTATTCTCTTTGAGCAAGGGTCTTTGTCACAATGGACACAAGCCTGATAACCCGCTGTGATCCTCCCAGATAGAGTGTGCAGAGCCGGGAAATCATGGATGGACCATATGATTGCAGCACATAGATTGAACTTTTCTTCCGGACTCAAGGCATCGTATGTAGGTACACCAGTCCAGAGCTGGAGCAGTTCTTCTACGAGGGGCTCCATAAAGACATCAAAATCCTTTCCTGGAGACTCTGGACCCGGGATAAGCAATGACATCATGAAGTTGGACTGATCCATGCATGCCCATGGTGGCAGGTTGTACGGCACCACAAAAACTGGCCACATGCTATAAGACGTGCTCATGTTCCCAAACGGATTAAACCCATCTGTGGCAATGCCAAGTTTTATGTTCCTTGGATCTGCAGCAAAATCTAAATGTATACGGTCAAACTCTTTCCATGCCTCTCCATCCGCTGGATGGCTCAGCTCATTGTCCACAGGTTGCCGCTTCAGCTTGTGCCACTGTACCTCATGCGATGATTTCTTCGAGATGAACATCCGCTGCAGCCTTGGTATCAAGGGAAAGTGCCTCAGTACCTTCTTCGGTATTGACTTCTTCCCATCAGCATCTTTCCACCTAGATGCATTGCATTTTGGACAGTTGTCATGCTTTGCTAAATCCTTCCGAAACAAGACACGGTTATTTGGGCACACATGTATTGACACATAACCTAATCCCAGCCTGCGGATTATGCTCAATGCTTCATCATAAGATCTGGGAACACAACTATCAGGGAATTGCAAGCTCAAAAGACGGAGTATTGCATTGAATGCGGCATTGCTAATCCGGTAGAAAGACTTGATGTGGAGTAACTTCACGGTGAAGGTAAATCTTGAAAATTTACCCCCTTCATGAGTTGCGCGCTTCGCCTCCTCTAACACCTTAGCAAACAACGACTTCTGTCCATCAGCATGATCTTCAGCATCGTACAAATCCTTCAATAGGTCAGGAATCCTATCATCTTCATGTCCATCCTCTTCCTCCAAAACAGCATTATCTCGCAAAACCTTTCCCATGAAATCAATGCCAGCATCACCACCACCCATCATATGAGGGGCCTCTGTATCAGCTTCAAAATGTTGAGGTTGTCTGTCTAAAGGTTATCCATGATATATCCATCTATCATATGTGTTGGACATCCCATTAAGAAGCAGATGACCTTCCACTCTTCCTTGAGCCATTCTTGGACAGTTGAGGCATTCACAACATGGGCAAAGAATGTGAGCATCGTTGGCAAAATTTGCCCGAACAAATGCCATGAAATCATCAACTCCTTTCATATGATCTTTCGAAAACTTTCTAACTCCTTTTCTAATCCAGCTTCTGTCCATCTACCAAAGACAACAAATTGTTGCAACTTAGCAAATCAATCTAAGTGCATCAACATTAATTAATGAAAATGGATGGAAGTAATGGCACCCAACTTTATATGCTAACTCCCTAACCACAACATTCAGCTATTTCCAATTTCTCACTACTTTAGTCCAACTTGGTGGACAAAATAAATCAGCATTCAATATTTACTCATGGCATGAATTAGTCAAATGGATCAGGATCCTATTTACTCAGCATTCATTATTTACTCATGGACAAAATAAATCAAGAATTTAGAACAGAGAGTAACAGCAATTTCAGGATCATGTTTCAGGGAAAGAACAACATCAATTTCATCAACGCAATTTACTCTTGGACAAAATAGAACAGAGAGCTCTGTTCTATTGATAGCTGACAACATAATTTACCACTATGAATTGACTAAATTAAAAAAGAATTCTTAACAATTTCATCAACAGCAATTCTCCTAAAAATTTCATCAACAGAAATTCTCTTCACAATTTCTAGCAAATTCATCAAATCAGTGTGTGTGTGTGTGTGTGCGTGGAGATTTTTCCAAGATTACAACAAACCTACATCAAATCAGTGTGTGTGTGTGTGGAGATACTCGTAACAGATCTACATCAAATCAATGACATCAATAGAGAGGAGAGAGGGAGAGGAGAGGGGGAGGAGAGGAGTGCATACGTGGGTGAGGTCTGCTTGCGGCGGCGGCGAGTCCCCCATGCTCGGCGGCGGCGAGTCCCCCATGCTCGGCGAGCCTCTCCTTGTGTGGGCGTCGTTCCTACGCCCGCCCCCACCACCGCAGGTCGCCCACGCCACTGCTGGTCACTTCGGCGGCCAGCCCTGCCTCCACCCCCACCCCTGCTGGTTACCTCCACTGCCGGCCCCGCCCCCGCCTCCGCCCCTGCTGGTTGCTTCCGCCGCGAGGCCGTGGGCGAGGTCACCTGCAGCGAGGCCGTGGGCAAGGCAAGCGGCCCCTACTGGTTGCTTCGGCCGCCGCCCGCCGCCCACCGGCCCCGCCCTCGTCCGAGCGACCCTGCTGGTTGCTTCCGCCGCCGCCCGCCGCCACCTGGTCGGAAGACCTAGAAAAACGCTAAGTGTTGCTCTGTTCGATGCCACCCGCCGCCACCTGGTCGGAAGGCCCCACTTGTCACTGACACGAGAGAGCCGTGGTTTTGTATAGTATATAGAAAACTACCCACACATTAGTAACAATCCCTCTCTAGCCCAGCGGTACTGAACGAGCGAACGAGCGCCAGGTCGTGGGTTCGAGTCCCCGCTAGCGCACATTTTTAGCAAATTAAACGCTCGCTCACCCACCTGTCAAATGGGTCCCACCTGTTAGTGTTGCTAATTTTTGCTCTGTTCGATGCCACCTGGTCGGAATGTCCCACTTGTCAATGATACGAGAGAGCCATAGTTTTATATAATGTATAGATTAATTCCCATACCTGAGCAACTGTCCCTCTCTAGCCCAGCGGTAGCAAGCGAGCGAAGCAAGCGCAAGGTCGTGGGTTTGAGTCCCGCCTCGCGCCTCTTTTTTGGGCGAATTAAGCGCTTGGCCCCACCTGTCAAATGGGTCATGCATGTCAGTGTGTGCCCCGTCTGTTGTTGAATATTAACATTTAAGTAAAAATGACACCTAGACAGTGACACATAAGCAAGGTTGCTGAGGTGGCTGCCTAATCATCCTAATTCATTCAAACTCAAGTGTAGTGACCATGTTATATTGGTCGTTATCAGCTAGGTGTGAGGCAGTGGACAGTGCTTCCCGCTTTACGACCATTTCCTCTAATGACATTATGACCTTTCTGACCAGAATGGTCGTTATAGGTTAGGGCTTGGAGCCCCTCCAACAGCTTTTGACCTATTGGTCTAAAATGGTCATAAATTTATGACCAATTCTTCCAGGGTCACTGACAGAAGGTCACTAGTTGACATATTTCTTATAGTGATAGGGCTCCAGGGATAACCACATTATTTTCACTTACATGTTCCTGATTCCTTCTTCGTCTCGGAGATGGATCGGTGGGTGGCAACACGTTCGCTGTTTGGTCGAGTCGTCCACGGCGCTGTTGCTGCCGTCCAGGATGAGCTGCTCAGCCTGCTACTCCACGAGACTCCCTAGCAACAGCTGAAAAGAGGTTCCATGGGAACAAGCACCCATGGTTGTTGTCATCGTTAGCATGGTCCCTTAACTGCACCCTTTAGACCCTTTGCTGATCCAGCTCCCAGAAGGTCAGTGCCAGGTATAATTCCCCTTCTCTTCACCTTCTCCAACCACTGTAGATTCAAGTCCCGTTCTGATCCTATTTGTAATGATATTACTTGGCATAGGGGAAGGGAAGTGGTTTCTCTCTGTCGAGGACGGCAAACAAAGATAGAGGAGGCAGATGTGATATGCTTGGCATTATGTTGTGGGGATAGAGGGCCATGGATCTGGATGTGGAGGTCACTGGAAGTATCGATGCCTTTTTCCTCTTCTACTCGATTCCTTGACATGTTTCCTTTCACTGTTAGATTGTGAAAGTCCATGTGACGTTCGTGTCAAGATGAGCGGTCGTTCCTGCTGACATTGTGTCAACTAGATGGTTGTATTCTTAAAACTTATCAATCAATTGGAGTCGGTTTCTATAATTGTTTTCCCTTCAGAAGTTTTTAACCTGCTTAATGCTTATTGTTCAGAATTTTAGGTGCTCTTTTGTCAGACATTGTGACATTTGTTAGGATGATCTCCACCATGTGGGCCCAATGGCCCACCGGGCCCTTAGATCCGCGCCCTGATCGGGGGCGCTCAACCCACTATGGGTGACGGGCCCCTGTCACCTGCACTATATAAAGAGGTGGGGGTCGGCGGCTCGGAGAACGAGGTTCGTCGCAACGCCATACACCCCACCGAATCCCCTACCGATCTAGGGTAAGTCCAGTGCTGACGGGAAGCGCCGCCACCACTTCACCCACTACTCTCTGCCATCACCGGCCATCGTCACCATGGTCGGCACCGGTGGCTCCTCGAGCCATAAGCAGAAGGTAAGAACTACCGGAATATCTAGCCTAACCGATCCCGACGATTCTAACAATGGTATCAGATGATGTCCAAGGCTTGATTTTGGGTAGAAACAGAGAGCGGGGACCCTCCCCTTACCAGATCGGATTGAATCCGAACCCTAAACAGAGAAAAAAAGTTCTTGAATCACTTCACAGAAAAGTGCGCCGCCGCTGAGCCGCGCCGTTCCTCTCGATCTCGATGCGCATCGGCGAGCCGAGGCATCTGGGAAGAAGAACACCACCCCTTCGGGGGCAAAGGGCACCACCACAGAGCCGCTTGATGGCGGCGCGTTCACCCTAGGGTGCTCGCGCACGCCGGCAAAAGGGTCAACAGGGGCGCCGTCTTCAGACGCACGCCGGCACAGGGTAGCAGGGGGAGCCATCGCGGATCTCTCTCTCACTGGCCAGTAGGCGGTGGTGGATGGAGAAAGAAAGAAGGGGATGAAGAGAAAGCGTGGCGCGGTGGCCGTCGCCGCCGTCGCCGGCGGCCAGGCGCGGCGCGGCACAGTGGCCCGGCGACGGGGATCAGAGGAAGGTTCGACCGAACCTTTCTCTCTCTCTCTCTCTCTCTCTCTGTTGCTATATGCAGTGGTGGATGGAGAGGAGAATAGGAAAGGGGAGAAGAAAGAGAACACGGTCAGGCTCGCGTGGTGGTGGACGCCGTCGCCGGCGGCTCGACCGGACCGGCGCGACGCAGCGGCCGAGGGCGGCGCGGTCGCCAGCGACCGGGACAGCATCGGCGAGAGACAAAAGAGGATGAGGGTTTGACCAGACCTGGTGCTGGTGGGATGGTTTTGATCCAGCGAAAATGATCCTGGGTCGTCCGATCGCGTTCAACGGCCTGGAGCAAAACCCTAGCTGCCAATGGGCTTTTCGGGCCGAAAGTGCAGGCGGGCAGCAGCCTCCGCGCGCGCTGGCGCTGGGCCGAGGCCACAGCCGCGGGCGGCCCAGACCGGGTCGAGGCATCTCGCGCAGCGGTGCGTGTAGGGAAGGCCGTGGACCGTTTTTTCTTCGCTGCGGGCCGCGCGCGCTAGACTGTGTTGCTGCATTTTTTTTATTTTTTGGAAAACAGAAAAGTCTCTGAAAAGTAGATAGAAAAGTAAACAGAAAAAGTTTCTGAAATCGAAAATAGAAAATTTTCAGAAAAAGAAATGTTCATGAATTTTATAAAGAAAAAAAGTTCATGAATTTTTATTTAGTGAAAGAAAAGTTTCTGTAAAAAGAAAAAGTTCATGAATTTTCTATTCATGTTTTCGCTGCAAATAAAAATAAAAGTGTTCTTTTAAAAGTGAATGGAACTAAAGTAAAAGATTAAATTGTTGCTTCTCTAATGCTTTTTCGAACCAATCTGATAGAATTGATTAGAGAGTAAAAGAGTACAAAATTGTTTCTGAATAGGATATTATAAAATTTCCGCTGCAAAGTGAAAGTTTTATCCTCCAATTGAATTGGAACCAACGGGAGAATTTAATTGGAAGAAATATTCTTAGCAATGTTTTTCCCCTGTGGGTGAAATCAGATTCAGATAGCTTCCACTATGACAAAAGAAATATATTTGTTTTTAAAGTTAAAATATGGTATTGTTATTTTCTGACCAATGTTGATGATAACTATACTATAATTCTATGAGTCTTGTGTTCAAAGCTTAAATCTCTGATAAATTTTGTATCAAAGTGATCAATTTTCAGAGAATATTTAAAGATAAAGAAATGCTCTTGAACTATAGAAATGTATATTTCTTGTTTCCGCTACAATAAAGTTGATGATGATGATTATTTCTGAGCAAAGTTGTTTAATAGAAATACTATCATCACATTGTTTATGAGTTATATGCATTCCATTTCCGCCCAACGGTGATATGGTATTAATGTAGAAGAATGAGTTTTATTCTAATTCTACCACAACGATGATTTAGAGTATAAAAAGGAAGTTTTGCAAAAGTTTAATGTGCATGTTTTTTTAACCAGACCAATGTAGGGTTATTTTTATGCTCATTATTGTTGATTATTGACTAAGTTTTCTCAGACTAAAAGTTCTCCATGCTTTCATTCATGAAAGTGAATGGTTGGGTACTTGTGAACCGAAAGATGACCAAGAAAGGTCATAACGTGAGATAGTATGTTCTCTCTAAAGAATGGTTTCAAAAGAAAAGAGATAGATCATTGAGAGTCTTGGTTGACGAATGTCTTTAATGTACTCTCTATGATTTGAGATAAAACAAGCAACATGCATGTTTAATTCGACCAACGTCAGATCAAGCATGTGTGTCAAAGAGCATTCAGATTTATTTATAAATTTGATGATTGAATATGGAGTCAAATGAGCCAATTCTGGCTTTTATGTTCCTTACAGGGAATTACCCGCATGGCGGGAAAAGATGATTATGATAAAACCCGCATGGCAGGAAAAGTCTGGGAAAATCCCTGTGTAACCCGTATGGCGGCAGCAATTTTCTCAGAGTTATCATGTATGATAGGAGAAAGACATGATGACTCATGTGCTTTTAATGTGTCCCACTCTGGGAGAAAAGTATGGAGTAGCTATTATGCTTTCCTAGTATCAACCATACATCTTATGTGTAACGGTCATTAAGCACTCAATAAATCCGAAGAGAATAAAAGTTACAGATGGAACTAAAGATAAGAATGATATGCAAGTGTGACTTGCAAAAGTACTAATGATAAAGAACTCTGTTGAGTTTCTGAAATGGAATGAGGAAAAGGTACTCCCATACCAGTTAACAGATAACTTCATTACGTATGAAGTAATCGGATAAATGAAGTAGATAATCAAAGTTTCCTCAATTCACAAGAGTTATGAATGGTTTTTTGAAATTGTGACAGAAAAGTTCTTGCCACATTTCGAGGGGGGAAAGAAATAGTTGTATTTTTTGGATCTTTTACAGTTCCGAAAGCAGAGTAAGGAATACTAAGATGGTGCTTAAAGTGCCATAAAGAAGAAAGTTTTAACAGAATAAACCCAAATTAAAAGTTTAAAGATACTCCATTTTTTGTGAAGATGGAGTAATCTGGGGGAGCATGTTGTATGACCTATACAACACATGTTGTTAGCTCTATACAGGATGAATGAGTAAACATGGATCTTGTGATACAGGTCCCTGTAAAACCTATTGCCTCTTGGAAATGAAAGACTATAGAATTAGTTTGCCTCTTGCATTGACAGAGCAACAACATCCCCATATGAAAGAAGTGCCAATACCTGAGACACTGATGGTCTCAAGGAATGAGAAAATCAGATACTTCTGATTACTATAAAGTTTATGTTAGTGAAATTCAAATGGAGGTTGATCCCACCTCATTTAAAGGCTCATTCGAGCTTTGAGAAGTGTCTTCTTATCTAAATGATAAGAGACTATGTGAGATGAATGAAATTGGTGAATCCCGACGATGTTTGGGACTGATGAGTAATTTCCAATGGAGCCAAAACAGTAGGCTCTAAAGAGTCTACAAGGACAATGTGACTCCAAAGGAAATATGTAAAGGTGTAAAACACGACTTAAATCAGAAGGTTTTTGCGTGTTTTGCACTGAATAGATTACAATGAGTGTTGGTAGCACATCATGATCTGAGTTACATCAGATGAAAGATATTATGATCTGAGTTACATCAGATGAAAGTAAAACACAGGGGATACTGCCTGAAGAAGTCTTTTATGGACTAAAGCAATCAAATGTTGTTTTGGGTTAAAGAAAATGAGAGGACAATTGTATTCGTGCAAAGTTATAGAATGGGAAATTCATTTCCTAATCATGTGCATCACTACAAGAAACATGTTAATACGTGACGGATTTCGGGTGACAGTTTCAAAAACCGTCATGCACAGACTAGTACGGCCCGCAAGCCCACCTAAGCCCGCCTAAAAAGCCCTAAACCAGTGCCCGTATAAAAGCTAACGCGGAGACACTCCCTTCCCCACTCTTTCTCCTCCTCCACCGCCACTCCCATTGGCTTGGCCCTCTCTAGTTCCCGACTTCCTGCCCTGCCCGCGCCGCGTCACCGTATCCTCCTTCTCCGCTGCATGTGGATGACATCCTACTTGCTAGTGGTGATGTCAACCTACTGCAGGAGGAGAAAAGAAGTTCTTGTCCTTAAAGTTCAAAAGAGTGTTCTCGGTAGAGTGTCTCTCGTTATAAGTATCGAGATTCACGAAGAAAAGAATAAAAGGGGGTATTAGGGATGTCGAATGGACATGCTAAGAAATGTCTCTAAAGTGTGCATGTGAGAAAACCTACGCATGTTCTTATAGTCAAGGGTAATGGAAGTGGAAACTATGGTGTTCCAAAAGTTGATTTTAAAAGATTGAAACGGATATGGCGCCATATGCTTCAGCTGTTGGAAGCTCAATATATTACCCTGACACGGTCCACGTATCCGGTTTATTTTGGCAATTTCCAGTCCATATATAGATCACTGGAATGGAGTCAAAGATATCGGCCTCATGCTGAAAGAAATAAGTGCTCTCAAAAGATTGTGAGTACAAAGACAGGACTTGTGAAATGTATAGCGAAATCCACAATTGTCGCTAACTTTTGCACTTGGAGTTTTGGTGTGGAAAAGCTCCAATGAATGAAACAATTATCATCAATGTGATGCAAAGATATGTTATAGCTTGATATGAGGCTGAGGGACAGGCAAAATGGTTAAGGAGACCTATACCCGGAGTTGATAATGGTTGACAACAACGATAATCATTTTAAGTTTTTCGCTCCTATGACAACGAGTCAAGTGTTGATGTCAAACACATTGACACAGAGTTATGCGTTGTAAAGGAGAAAGTCCGGAATTATGTAGAAATGCTTGAAGCATAAAAGCAATAGACAAGTGTTTGCAGATCTGCTTATTAAAGGCTTATCGCCCAGTGTGTTCGGAGAACACACAGTCGACATGGGTTTTATGGTATAGTCTAAGATTTTTGGATAATAAAAGGGCCCAAGGTTAAAGAATTTGTTTCAATACAGAGAGGTACGTTGTGGATGTCTGATTCTATCGGCAATTGAGCTGTGATGATGAAACATGTTCTATGTATTGATATGTTATGAAATGAGTAAAGTAAAAGTATAAGGTCAAAAGTAAAAGTTGAGATCAAGGGGGAGAATGTTAGGATAATCTCCACCGTGTGGGCCCAATGGCCCACCGGGCCCTTAGATCCGCGCCCTGATCGGGGGCGCTCAACCCACTATGGGTGACGGGCCCCTGTCACCTGCACTATATAAAGAGGTGGGGGTCAGTGGCTCAGAGAACGAGGTTCGTCGCAACGCCGTACACCCCACCGAATCCCCTACCGATCTAGGGTAAGTGCAGTGCTGACGGGAAGCGCCGCCACCACTTCGCCCACTACTCTCTGCCATCACCGGCCATCGTCACCATGGTCGGCACCGGTGGCTCCTCGAGCCATAAGCAGAAGGTAAGAACTACCGGAATATGTAGCCTAACCGATCCCGACGGTTCTAACAACATTTACTTACAATTTCTGAAGGCTTATGATCGTTACACATTTGATTTCGTTTTGCTACGTCCTGTTACTTTGTTAATTAGCAATATATAGGTAGTTCCATTTTTTGCGCGTTGTATGGTGTATTCGTGAATGATAATGTACTCGCCTCTGACACAGTGCTGAGCTTTGGTTCACCATGGAGTGCGCTGGCGAGCAGGCAGCTCCCCTCTGCAACGTTTCGTCATCAGGGAGGACGTTGTCTAGCATCGTCATCCTCGAGGTACGTCCTGGCGATGTCGACTCGGCTCTCTCCTGCACCTTCTCCTTCCCTGTTTCTCTTACCGCTGCTGTGCTCTTGACACTATTGTTCCCAACTTAAGCTTCTGCCACTTGGTTCTCAGCAGGAGAGGCACAACCTCCGCCACACCAAAGAGAAGGACGATGGCTTCCATGAAGAGATTTGTCGAAGTGACTACTGGTGACCTACAGGCTACAGGTCTCAATCTTGATTTCCTTGTAGACTAAAAGCTGACATGCCATGTCTTTGTGAGATGCCAATGCGATGATAATTTGATGCCTGTAGCAGTTTTTTTATTTTCATTGAAATGAGTTTATAAATTCGGTAGTACCAATTTTCCTTGATTCTGTAGTACCAATTTTCCTTGATTCTGTAGTACCAATTTTCCTAGATAGAGTATTTACTGTATTGTTTCAGAAACCCGTCCAGGCCAAAGCATCTGATCATTTTTTTATCAATTCTTTGATTTTTAGCATTTCATTATATATATATTTCAGCTTATAGGTTCCCCCTTCTCCCTCTTTTTGCATGAGTCTGTTGTATCCATTATAATGTCCTGTTCTAATTTATTCACAATATATTGAAAATGCTAATCTGAAGGCACAACCTTAGTTAAGCTTGAACTTGTTTGCTGAGTATATTGTAAATCTTTGTCACACGTTCTGGAAATGAATGGTTCCATGCAGCTTCTGGGCGCTCTCGGGTTTGGGGACATCTATGGTGAAATTAGATGGGTATGAAGCTACTGGCAAATGACAAGTCATGCGTGCTGCTGCAGTTCATCGCAGCCTGGCACTAACTCATAAAGGTCGTCGAGTCGGAAGACAGGATGATGCCCATCGACAACAAGTCCATTAAGCTCCGTATCTCGAAATGGTATTTTCTCTTGGAGCAATGGGGGAACTTCAACCATTCTTGGCGAAGGAAAATTGAAGACTCTGGTAGATGTATTAGTTAGTGTGGACTTTTATAATCCTTAAAACTTGTGTGGACTGCTATCTAAGTGTCGCTAGCCTTCTGTATAAACTAGATGATGCCCCGCACGTTGTTGCGGGAATGTTTGCAATATTTCAATGAGATTTTGATTATACGGAACATGAATTCTTGAAACAATAGTTTTTGAAAGTATATAAGAATTAAATGTAAATAGCATAATAAAATGGAAATTTACATGCATGCATGTTGTAGTGGATTTTTAATATGCATAGTTGCATGTTGAGGTGGGCCTTTTCTTATGCATGTTGAATGATGAGGTGGTATGCTTGCATGTTGAGAGAAATATCTTAGTGGGGGCTAGCTATTTAGATATAGAAGATTACTACCAGCTGCATATGGAATGATGTGGCGCTTGAGTCCTTTATTGTACACAAAAATAAATAGCGTAATTTATTTGAGTCCTTTATCTAACCCATGGTTTCTGAAACGTGTGATCCAACACCATGGATCGTATATGGATATACACATTCGTCTTAATGTCGAAGTTTGTGAAATGCCAGTTGTATTAGTTGCGTGGAACTATTCTCTTATGAGATAAATACCTTTTGACTCAATTTGCAGATCAACTACAAAAATAGTTCAGGAAATCCACTATCTTGGTTTAATGCCTTTTAATGAATTAAGGTTATCATGACTGTACATGACATGTAGACTTACCAAGAAGCTACTTATTTTAGTCTATTTTATAATCTGGTCGAGAACAAGGTGAGGTGTTGGCGATGCTTTGTTTTTAGAAACAATACCAATTATCACAGTGCCCCTCCTCATCAGCAGCGGCCGAGGACAGTGACCGCCAGATCACAGGGGTGGCGGGCCCTGACCGGCCCAGGGGCGTGCCTAGGAAGAGGGATGCCAGGGCGCCGAGCCAGGTCCATGGTGACCGCGTCAAGACCGTTCCGCCGAGGGGGAGGCTCCCTAGGGCGGCCAAGGAGAAAGAGAGCAAGTTGGCCAAGGAGCTCAGGGTGAGATAGCCATACATAGTGCTTTCATCACTGTGTTGCCTTTTTGATCCGACAATGCTTGTGATTCCACTTGATTTTGCAGAGGGAGCTGGAGCGTTCCTTGAACCAGATGAATGACTAGGTGCGCATCTTACTGGCCACTTATTGTTATTGGTCCATATACTCCCTGCCCCTGCGCTCTAGCTTCTACTCGCAAGTAAGCTCGTCTTCCTCCTCTACCCCCTCCCCCTCCTCTTCTGTGAGGATCTTTGGTTGGATTTGGGTAACCAGACCGCAGGAGATGAATCCTATTTGGAGATGAAGTGTGTATGCTAGCTTGATTTAGTTTATATATGAACCGCATATGTTGGCTTGATGGTGATAAATAGTAATTTAACTGTTGATTTTAGATTGAGAGTAACCAGTAGAGGATTATTCCATTGTGCTTAATGTTAATTGCCAGCTCTATATATCAGAACTTGAATTGTTGTTAATAATCATAGATCATGAGTTCTCTACATTCATCTTTTGATGGATTGTAAATGAAATAAAACACATGTGTGTTTTAGTTTCTTTTCTTCTCCCCTGGGTTTCCTATGAAACTGGAGGGCTTCATGAATGTTGTGTACATGGTCTACCAATTTTTTTTTCTAAATAACATATTGAGCTCGATTGCTAATTTTTGTGACCTTTGATAGACGGATCCAATCATTTTTTTTATGTGTATATCTTTAGGCTGAAAAATGAATTATATTTCACTAAGTCCTGAGACACGGATCTTCCCTTTGCCAAGAATTGCTCATGATGGTGGTCATTTCTGTTTTTTATAATTCATAGTTGTGTAGTGCTACTGTATACACACTCCCCAAACTTGTTTAAAGGAAATATGCATGAATTTCTTGATGTCAGTTCACTAAACTCACCTTCCTGATAGTTCCTTTTTTGGTCATTGCAGATATCTATTGTTTTAAAAAATGTATGTTAGATTTAGATGTCATATGAATCATTTAATGAATCTTTAATAAGTTGAGATATCTTCTCGAAGAATTATCATTTTTTTTTCTTCTCTTCCTGGGCCAGCGTTACACAACTTCTCTTGGAGCACTGGGGGAACTTCAACCATTCTTGGCGAAGGAAAATTGAAGACTCTGGTAGATGTATTAGTTAGTGTGGACTTTTATAATCCTTAAAACTTGTGTGGACTGCTATCTAAGTGTCGCTAGCCTTCTGTATAAACTAGATGATGCCCCGCACGTTGTTGCGGGAATGTTTGCAATATTTCAATGAGATTTTGATTATACGGAACATGAATTCTTGAAACAATAGTTTTTGAAAGTATATAAGAATTAAATGTAAATAGCATAATAAAATGGAAATTTACATGCATGCATGTTGTAGTGGATTTTTAATATGCATAGTTGCATGTTGAGGTGGGCCTTTTCTTATGCATGTTGAATGATGAGGTGGTATGCTTGCATGTTGAGAGAAATATCTTAGTGGGGGCTAGCTATTTAGATATAGAAGATTACTACCAGCTGCATATGGAATGATGTGGCGCTTGAGTCCTTTATTGTACACAAAAATAAATAGCGTAATTTATTTGAGTCCTTTATCTAACCCATGGTTTCTGAAACGTGTGATCCAACACCATGGATCGTATATGGATATACACATTCGTCTTAATGTCGAAGTTTGTGAAATGCCAGTTGTATTAGTTGCGTGGAACTATTCTCTTATGAGATAAATACCTTTTGACTCAATTTGCAGATCAACTACAAAAATAGTTCAGGAAATCCACTATCTTGGTTTAATGCCTTTTAATGAATTAAGGTTATCATGACTGTACATGACATGTAGACTTACCAAGAAGCTACTTATTTTAGTCTATTTTATAATCTGGTCGAGAACAAGGTGAGGTGTTGGCGATGCTTTGTTTTTAGAAACAATACCAATTATCACAGTGCCCCTCCTCATCAGCAGCGGCCGAGGACAGTGACCGCCAGATCACAGGGGTGGCGGGCCCTGACCGGCCCAGGGGCGTGCCTAGGAAGAGGGATGCCAGGGCGCCGAGCCAGGTCCATGGTGACCGCGTCAAGACCGTTCCGCCGAGGGGGAGGCTCCCTAGGGCGGCCAAGGAGAAAGAGAGCAAGTTGGCCAAGGAGCTCAGGGTGAGATAGCCATACATAGTGCTTTCATCACTGTGTTGCCTTTTTGATCCGACAATGCTTGTGATTCCACTTGATTTTGCAGAGGGAGCTCGAGCGTTCCTTGAACCAGATGAATGACTAGGTGCGCATCTTACTGGCCACTTATTGTTATTGGTCCATATACTCCCTGCCCCTGCGCTCTAGCTTCTACTCGCAAGTAAGCTCGTCTTCCTCCTCTACCCCCTCCCCCTCCTCTTCTGTGAGGATCTTTGGTTGGATTTGGGTAACCAGACCGCAGGAGATGAATCCTATTTGGAGATGAAGTGTGTATGCTAGCTTGATTTAGTTTATATATGAACCGCATATGTTGGCTTGATGGTGATAAATAGTAATTTAACTGTTGATTTTAGATTGAGAGTAACCAGTAGAGGATTATTCCATTGTGCTTAATGTTAATTGCCAGCTCTATATATCAGAACTTGAATTGTTGTTAATAATCATAGATCATGAGTTCTCTACATTCATCTTTTGATGGATTGTAAATGAAATAAAACACATGTGTGTTTTAGTTTCTTTTCTTCTCCCCTGGGTTTCCTATGAAACTGGAGGGCTTCATGAATGTTGTGTACATGGTCTACCAATTTTTTTTCTAAATAACATATTGAGCTCGATTGCTAATTTTTGTGACCTTTGATAGACGGATCCAATCATTTTTTTATGTGTATATCTTTAGGCTGAAAAATGAATTATATTTCACTAAGTCCTGAGACACGGATCTTCCCTTTGCCAAGAATTGCTCATGATGGTGGTCATTTCTGTTTTTTATAATTCATAGTTGTGTAGTGCTACTGTATACACACTCCCCAAACTTGTTTAAAGGAAATATGCATGAATTTCTTGATGTCAGTTCACTAAACTCACCTTCCTGATAGTTCCTTTTTTGGTCATTGCAGATATCTATTGTTTTAAAAAATGTATGTTAGATTTAGATGTCATATGAATCATTTAATGAATCTTTAATAAGTTGAGATATCTTCTCGAAGAATTATCATTTTTTTTTCTTCTCTTCCTGGGCCAGCGTTACACAACTTCTCTTGGAGCAATGGGGGAACTTCAACCATTCTTGGCGAAGGAAAATTGAAGACTCTGGTAGATGTATTAGTTAGTGTGGACTTTTATAATCCTTAAAACTTGTGTGGACTGCTATCTAAGTGTCGCTAGCCTTCTGTATAAACTAGATGATGCCCCGCACGTTGTTGCGGGAATGTTTGCAATATTTCAATGAGATTTTGATTATACGGAACATGAATTCTTGAAACAATAGTTTTTGAAAGTATATAAGAATTAAATGTAAATAGCATAATAAAATGGAAATTTACATGCATGCATGTTGTAGTGGATTTTTAATATGCATAGTTGCATGTTGAGGTGGGCCTTTTCTTATGCATGTTGAATGATGAGGTGGCATGCTTGCATGTTGAGAGAAATATCTTAGTGGGGGCTAGCTATTTAGATATAGAAGATATTTCACTTTCAGTATTTTGTACTATCTCGCTGCTCTATGCGCTACTGGTCTCTTTCGATATAAATGACATGCTTTAATTGTTATTAACGGCTTTTGATCTGCGGAATGCATAACTTTCTATATAAATGACTTGTTGTAATCCTGATCTATTAAATGTTGCTTTTGGTCTATTCTTTTATGTTGTGCTTGATGCGCGTCTTTTGTGGTCTTACAAACATTCTGAATTTTATGTTGCCTTATAATCTCATGCCTTCTATCACAAATGAATATTTCTTTTTCACTTTATTTTTTTATCATGTTTGAATTCATACGCTAAATATACACTCCTACTAACTTGGCACGACATGCTTAACCAAAACGTTGGGACCGGCACCCTCGCGCCATGGCGCGATCCCAATCTAGTAGGCACCTGATTGAAGTCCTCAGTGCGCCTCTTCCTCTTCAACCACAATTCTTCCACATTTGTTTCTCACACTCAAAAACTCTTCCATGCACAAGTCATCTTCAACCCTAGGGGTGGCCGGGAATGCAAGGAGGCGCTGTCGGTGGGAACCAGTATGGTTCTTCTCATCTATGCCTCATGGTCCAAACAGAGACAATCCTAAAGGAGATAATCACACCAAAATGAAGATTCGACTTTGACTAAATTCTCCATGGCCCAATTTTTTTAATTAAATCAACCCGTAGTGTGTTAACATAGCAACGCATTCTTAATTTCTTGCCGATAATGGACATATTTATCCAGTCTCCCTAAAAGCAAAGCTGGATATAAATATGGGTATTGGTCAAAACATATATGGTTATTTGAGAAACGAAAACTATGAGATAATAACTGAATAGTTGTAGCTGATTCCAGTCCTCCTAATTATGTGAATTGTTTTGAGGTAAAAACTGGATCCGACTCACCTCAGTGAATAATTTTGACATAAACAATAGCTGAATATTTAAAGCGACGGCGATATAGAAATAATTCACTTATCAACAAAAAATAAAAAAGGAGATGTAAACAAATCTGGTAAAAGTTTTGATTTCCCAGGCATGGCTGCTTTGGTCTCATTACTTCAGGCTTCATATGTACATGCAAAAACTATGATATGACCATACAATTTGATGCCTTTGGTTCACATATTTGCTAAAACCATGAATTTACCATACACAGAACACATGCACAAAACATGAAGACCTGAACTGACGCCGTTGAGGAAGGGCTGCGGCGTGTGAGTCCCCGGTGCATGGAGGAACAGCAGTGGCAGCTTGTGTGCCCGGGCTGCAGAATGGAATGAGGCGTTTCATATGGACAACAATTGCTGACACCATATCAAGTATTCCCACCGAATTTCCTCAACAAAATGCACTACATGCTAGTCCTAGATGGTACATTCACATAAACAAAGCCAAGATAGTTCTACCCAGCAGCAAATTACATCGGCAAACGGTTGCGGGAGCATGCTTATCAAAACGTGACAATGACCTTGGCCCTGGTAGACGCCCTCGGCAGAGCTAATAGCTTGGCCAGAACCATGCTACAGTCCTTTTCACCCTTCCAGTCTATCTTCAGTTCTTCTAAAGCTGGTGCCCAGCTTAGTAGCTTTGCCACGAAATCAACTTCGAAGTCAAGACCCCCGAAATAGTTCACACTGGCCGTTACGAGATGGTCCATTTGCAATTGCAGGTCAAGTCCTTGAATGCCCACCTGATCCTCATCCTGACCAAGGATGCTCCAAGGAAAACTCTGCATTTTTTTTCACAGCTCATTAGCCATAAACACAACGAAAGAACATGGATCAGGTGATCGAGCAAGCGGGGAGAGTTTACTGGAGGCATACTTACACACATCTCAAGCTTCTTTAAGTTAGGGGCATTCTGAAACAGTGAACATGCAGTCAAGACTTGCCGCTGGTCCCACAAGCATATCATAAGAAAAATACTCTCCAGGTGAGTAAACACAGCAGGGAGCTTCGTATGTATGCATCCTTTTGATAGATACTGCAACAATAAAATAATAATAAAAATAGATGGCAACACAGATTAGTTAGAGGCAGAAGAATGCCATAGTAATGCTGGAGATAATAATAGCTCACCTTCAGGAAAAAACCACTAATAGTAAGTGTTTCGATGACACTTAGGCTTCCCAATGACTGCTTGACATAGCTTTCCTTGTCATGCGCAATTGGAACAGATTGATACGCTTTATCAAGAGAGAGAAAGGCCACCTCCAGATTAGGTGCGTCCAACTTAATGTCCTCAAAATCCCCTTCAACATTAAGATAATCCAGTTTAGGAGCCTTAATGTTTAGACGGTTGATGCCCTCAAAAGAATTTAATATCAAATCAGTCAGTGCGGGGCAGAACGAGATCAAATTTTGGATATCCTTGTCTGTGGAGGAGAAGATTTTCAGGGTGAGGTCAGTTAGGCTCTTGAAACCTTGGAATGCCCGGGGCAAGCTGATGATGCAGTTTTCTAGGTGCAGATACTCCAGATCACCGATAGAAAAGAGGCAAGAGGGAATCTTATACCTTGGCCCAGAGTTCAACTTGATTATAACTGATTTTGGTGATTTCCTTGACAGCATGATCATCCACCTACCGAACTCATCATGGTAATTTTTGTTACCTGAAATATCAAACTCCTCTATTGTTCCCTTGTGGAGTAATAGCACCATATCGACTAACGTAACGAACTTGGTTCTTGCAAGATTTCCATCGCACAGAGATATCACTGGCATGTCAGTCCATACATCCCTCCAAGTACTTGATAAGGTACTAGTCCTAACTGCTTCTTCGACATTCAAACGTGAGAGGATGTCGCCCTTTATCTCTGGAGGTAGACTGCTAAGTCTGTCTGTGCCCATAACTGATGTAGCTTCCGCCCTGGCCTTTTTACAGGTACTCGTTGCTTCAGAATCCATATTAAACTGTCCTAGCATTTCCGGAAGACAGGGAGCCTAAATTAGCATGCAGTCTACCACATGTGTCACTAAAAATACAATAGACGCAAAAAATCAAATTGTGCACTGAGTAGTAGCTTGTTCCTAGCAAAGCAACAAATAACAAACAACCAAGAGATGGGAATTTAGGGAGAAGTGCGGACAGTACTATGTTTCTATGAGTTGGTATGATTATCATTTGACATGTGTTAGAAGACCTAATTTGTGATCTTGAAGAGTAAACATGTGCCAGGCTGCAAGATGGAAATGGGCTTCTTTTGTTGAATACATGTGCCATCATTTGAGGAAGAGGTGATTAAAATATGAAGAAGAAAAAAACTTGTCTTGCAAAATGTCGATTGGACAAACAATTTAGGGTATATAATCGAGATGCCGTCAGCGTGGCCAAATGGTCAAATGCAATTCTAGTTGAGGATAGAGTCAATTTACCCCATAACCGGCCCTCTTTTCTTAGCCTAGATGTGGACTTGCACTCAAATTATTCAGGAGCAACACGTGTTCAGTTCCAACATTCACTCTAAGAATCTAGCGGGCAGGGAGCAAAGCGGACCTACGGAGCGCCGGAGAACGGAGAAAGGCGGCGCCGCCCGCCCGCTGCGGCCTTGGACGCTGCCGCCGGGACGGAGCGCAGAGGCCAGAGGGGCAAGGAACGAACGCAGGACGCCGGATGCCTACGCCGCCGCGCCGCCGGCCGCCGCGGCCATGCCGTGTCTAGGGTTCGAATTTAGCGGAGGAAACGCCGAAGTGGTCTGCGACTCCCTCCGCCTCCCGAGCGCACTTTGGGCGGCCCATGTACAGAGCGGGCGCCCCTTTTTTCTTTTCATTTTTCCGTTTTTCTTCTCTCTTTTTGTTTTCGTACATCATTAAAAATCGTTTGGGATTTTACAAAACAATCGATCCCAAATGTTTGGATGTTTGGATGTTTGAATTTAAAAAAACCTTTTTTTATGAATTTTAAAAAATCTTTTGAATTGCAAAAATGTTCACAAAATCGATTTTTTATATATTTTAAACAATCCACATATTTTAGAAAGTTCAGAAAATTTCAAAATTGTACATAAATTTTAAAAACATACCCGGGTTTAACAAAAATGTACATCAATTTGAAAAAATCGGGGTTTTACAAATGTTCAAGAATTTGAAAAATGATCCCGCATTTCGATGAATCTAAAAAATGTTCTAAGGGTTTTAAAAATTATTCAAAAAATTGATAATTTTATTTCTCCTTTTTAAAAATGTTCATAAATTTGAAAATGGTCCTAGATTTCAATAAATGTTTGTGAATTGGAAAAATGTTCCTGGATTTCAAATAATATTCGTTTTAAAATGGTTCCCATATTTAAAACAATATTTCAAATTTCAATAAATATTCAAAAAAATTGAAATTGTTCCCATGTGGAAAAAAGGAAAACCACAAATGAAACAAGAAAAAAAATTATAAAAACACAGAGTAAAAAATTACCCGATCTATGAAGGTTATAGAACCTTGTCAAAACCGGAAGGGAAGTGTCCTTAAACAGTTCTACCAATGACTAAAATGGGTCGACCCAGATAAGAGAGGACGCGACGCGGGGGTGCGCGGTACGTGTCTATTCACCGAGCTACACACTAAAATGGTCACGATCGTCTCACTTCACCAAGTTTTCGAGCTCCAATGACGTGCTTGTTTGCTCCTCCGCTTCCCATGACCTTCCTCTTCACCCTCGCCTTTCGTCTGTGGTGCCTATAAGCTAGTCTTTGGTTACCCTTAATTCGCAATAGCAACGTTCGAATTTCACAGCTTCATGATTGATGTAAGCTATAACGAGAGGACTAACACAATGTTTTTTTCTCTTCTTTTGATTTGTTTTCTCAATGCATCATGATAAAATTCAAACAAGGCTATTTTTCATTTCTCACACATCGGGCATGTGTGGACTTGATTGGTCCCCATGGTTAGAGGTAATGGGCGTTAGTAATTGACATAAAAATATTACATCATGATAAATGGCATCTATAATCTATAATACCTAAATAGTTCATCCCCACTACCTTATTTCTCTAAGCATGCAAGCTATCCAACTCAGCAGCCATGCCACATCAGGCTAGTCATAGTGGGAGTAACTTAGCTAGTAACATAGCGCGCTTCAAGATATTTTTGCTTATGTGACAAGTAATTAATGAGAGGTGGTAACATAATATGTTACTGTAACATAGCGCTTTCCAAGATAAGATGAGTCTACAAGCTAATAAATGAAGCCATCTAAGATACTACTATTATGTTACTTTGCATTATGAAGGTAGTAACTTAGGCTAGTATCATATGCATGACACTAGTGTAAGTTACTCCCCACTATGACCAGCCTCAGCAATTACTCTTATTTATCTTCACTTGCCAGCTCGCCACATCAGCATATGTTTTCAATAAGTCGTGTTGGTTTTTGTTTTTAGGGTTAAATCATGCTGGGAACCGAAGCGAACCCCTTTGGGCTTCCCTAATCGATGAGGCGGCGTAATAACTGATAAGAGAAGCCCATCCATCGATCTCTTCTTATCTCTTACTCTTCCTGGTAGCAGAACGGGCGATGTCGTCAATCACCACCAACGGCACCATCGATGCCCAGCAGTCGAGCACTCCGGTGTTTCTCCAGTCCATGCGTCTCCACGCGGGCGAGCAGAGGCACGCCAAGGTGCCACCTCTTCCTCTCCTCCTGGCGCGCGAGGACCTCGATAGAGCAACCTCCATCGTGTCATCCATCTGGCTACCGCCTCACCTGCGGCTCGATCTGATCTGTGGGAGATGGTGAGGGGTGGGGTTCGGCGAAGTTAGGCAAGAGGGAGATACTGTGCAGGACCACTACGCTGCAGACTTTAGGCGCCCGGAGTCGACGACTCTGCCTCCTGAAGGATGACCTCCACCACCTCCTTGCTGCCCAGAAAGCGACAACGACGCCGCCTCTCAGCGACTTCACGTGCTCCCGCAAAAATTCCCCTTCAGACAGTGGAGCGGCATCACTCCCATAGTCTTCAACATCAGGTTGGTGTCTGCACCATTGCTCCAAAATTGTGTCATGCTTGCCAGGTCATGCAAAGTTTAATCCAACGTTCCCTCTTGCATTATATTGATTTCAAAAGCACATGTGTTTATCATATAGGATTACTGATGCATACCAGTATGATTATTTTAGTGTTGTCACAGATCCGTTCTCTTTTTCATGAAGTTGGCTGGGGGCTTTGGCCACATGACAACTTTAATTTGAGATATCAATGATATAAATCAGTGAAGTTAATGTAACACCACTCCTGTTTTGACACTGTACAGGATGCAGATGAAGATATGGATTGCATACTAAAAGTGCATTAATGTTCTGTCATTAAACACCATGCGTCGGTATATCATTCTCAACCAATGGTTGTTTTATGCTTGAAAATACTTCATGTCTGCACTATGATGGTAATATAAGTTTTGTTTTCCTCTAAGGAAACTTCATAGTTCCAACAATGTTTTACTTTTGCAGCGTTGTAGAGTTCTTTTGAAGGTATGGGATTCCACATCATATTTTGATTTTCCATTTACAATGCTTTGTTCATTCCCATTATCATGACCTTCATGGTAACCATTGCCACCTAAATTTAGCAAATAATCGTCGGTTATGTATGGTTCAATATTTGTGCATCACCTGTTATAAAGGGTTGAGTATATCAATTTGTTGAACTTTGATGATATATTCATATGTACATTTGTATCAAAATGTACACAATTTCATTTTTGTTGGTGGTGTAGACTCATTGGATTATTGTGTTTTTTCTTCTCAATTTGATTATGGGAATGACCCAAAATTTGCCAAAGGAGTTGTGAAGTGGGTGCTCAAATCTTCATCTTTCGTTTGCTCTAAAATGATTTGGCATCTCCAAGTAATGTTCCCTTCTTATTGTAAGTAGCGTGCAAATCTTCATGAAATACTTTAGAGAACCACGACATTGAGGGTGTTCTCCTTTGCGAATAGGCCATTACCAATCTAGGTGCCATCAGCTTTGTGACCATGTTTATTACTCTCACTTGCAATATTGTTGCCTTTCATTTGTGGTCCGGTGGCAAGGAATCTTTTATGTACTGTCTCATGGCAGCATTTTTTGTTCTAATTGTATAATTCTTCTATGCTGAGAATAAATGCAAAAAATAAAAAGTGGGTTGTGTTCTTGCCCTGTTCTGCTACTTGATGCATTTGTCTTTCTTCCTCCCATGCATGACGTCGTGTGATCTATCTTTTTGTTGGGAATAGTAATACATCTATTGCTATATTTTGTATTGGGATTGCATATTGGGAGTATTTTGTGTAACTACGAGCATCCTTATTGACATCTACTGGTACTAATCAGCAGGTCTCCTGATTCCATGGCGTGCCTTAGTCTTTTGGCGGGCATATTAAAAGTTGAGGGCTCTCTTGGTCAAACAAGTGGAGTGAATACCTGCACTTTTTCCCGCACTGAAAGATTGCAAACAGCTGATGGGCACCTCTCAAGTTTCTAGTCCATTTCAATTTGCCTTGGAAATCTTCTGCCGGCTCAAGTGCTCATGTCAAGGAATATGGTCGTATTTTTCTTGGATTTTTCATTTGCCTTGCAATGCTAATGGAGAAAAGGCAACCAAATTATTGGAGGGATAAGATGGTTAAAGAATAGATAAATAAACTATTTGCCATGGAAATTGCTGTCTTGAGACTTGGTGCATTGATACATTTGGAAAGTACGTAACGACCATGTCTTTGATAATGTACTTCCAAACTTTGGTTGGTGCAGAATTCCTGTTGTTAGCACCTACACATAGAAATGTACCGGACAATAAAAAGTAAATTGCGCTTTCCCTTGAACTCATAACATTATCCAATGTAACCGAAAGAGTAATCTGACCATGAAAATTATCATTTTACATAATCATCACTATTTATTTTTTGACCATACATTCCCGCAGCAACGCGCGGTGAATCATCTAGTTACAATAATTTTGGAGTACACAATATCTCTAATTTTACTTTTGGTTTTTTGTCTATGGAAATGTATCCCAAAACCTCCAACCACCTAGATAGGAGTATTCGGAGTAGAATGAAACCAAATCATAGCGACTAAATCACGGGGTGGGGTCCTTGCCGAAGCCCATGAGAACATGAGTGAGCAGCATGGCTCCCCGGCGGCTCGTCTGCGCCAGCCGTCCCAACAGCGGGAAGCTCACCGTCTCCCTGTTCTTGAGAGGCTTCTTGTCCCACCTGCATATGCATTATAACAATTAACACACTAACTAGCTAGATGGTAGCATCTCGATGATTAGGTTTGGTGACAGATAACATCGAACTTGTTGTGGCTTACCAGTCCTGGTGCCTGACGACCTTGCCATCCTCGACGTCGGGCGTGATGAGGGACTCCAGGTCGACATCCTTGCCAAAGACCTTGTAGTGTTGCTTGTTGTCGATCAGTATCTGCATTCATGCACCACTCATCGCATTGATATTCCGATCACGTTTGTAAAGTATGTTCATCGTTACTACACAAAGTATATGCGCGGCTACGATGAAGATGATGATGTCCAAATGAGCTTTTAATTACCTGGGATTTCCCCGGTCCGGTCGTGTTTTCCTTTATCGTGTACTCTACGATCTTGGACTCACCGAATACCTGACAATGCACGAGTCTTTGGATTAGTTTATGCGATAACAACGAATGTATATCAAAAGGAAAGAATAAATATCCATGAATAAATAAAGCATATGAAGGTGCATATGTACCGTAGGCATGGTGTAGAAGGCTGATTTGATCTGCTTGACGCTGCGATCAGATCGAACGGAACTCGATTCAGAAAGAAACATGGATGATGGATCATATGAAGGAGAAGTTCATGCAACAACAAACCCAATTACATACATACCCGTGGGCGCGCATGAGCGGGTCCTCGAATGTGGCATTGGGCGCGTACATCTCGAAGTCCCGTGCCGTGGCGCACGATCCGTATCTGCAGCGATTTGCCATGAGCGATGCGGTGAAAGACTATTGATTTTTTTTTTTTTACATAACTACAGAAGGATTTGAAAAATGGTCGAGCTGGACCTGGACAATTGTGTAGGTATATATATATATACTGCCAAGTTCATTGGAGAGATACAGCAATTAGCAATTACTTGATGGTCAATTGCTTGCTCAACTTAACTGAACAATGAGGGCATCTCCAGCCGTTGGCCCTCCAGGGGGCGCCTAAAATCGCCGCCTGGGGGTGAACCGCCGTAAAAATTGGGCCTGGGGGCAAGTTGGTCCCCAGCCGCCGGCCCCAAGGCCGTCCTCGGGCACGTTTTAAAATAAAAGAAGTTCGGCGAAGTTCGGCTTAAACACGATAAATTTTGGCCAAACACGATAAATTTCGGCCAAGCACGATAAATTTCGGCACATTTCAGCGAAGTTTGTGGATTTTCATTACATAGCACATATACATAAACTAATCTAAAGGAAAAACTGGCTTAAGTCGCCGCCGTCGCCGCCATCGTCGTCGGCGGCCTTCTCCTCCTTGACGCGGGCGCCCCTGCTGGACCCCTGCCCGGCGTCGCCATGGCGGACTGGTGGCGGCGCATCGTCGTCGTCGTCGTCGCTGTCGTAGATGACGACGACTCCGCCTTCGTCGCGGCCGCGTCGACGCTCCGCGAAGCGAAGCAGGGCGGCGCACTGGCGCTCCTTCGCCTTCTCCAGGCGCTCCTTCTCCATCGTTATGGAGTCCCTGCGCGCCCATTCCAGGGCCGCGTCGTCGTCGTCGAGCTCCGTCGTCACCGGCGCGGCCGGCTCCTTCTTCACCGGCGCGAGCCCTGGCTCCGTCTTTGGCTTGATGAAGCGCGGAGGAGGAGCCGACGAGTAGGCGCGCCGGTCGTCCTCGTTGATGACGATGCCGGCGCTGCGAGTGCGTCGCCCGAGCGGCGTCTCCGCCGCGGGCTCGGCCTTGACGCCGAGCAAGGCCGGAGTGCCGGAGGAGTGCGATGAAGATCGGGAGGAGGAAGAAGAGGAGGAGGACCCGAACCTCCTTGGCGCCCATGGCCCGGCGCGTCGGTGCTGCGCTGGGGCGGCCGCCCTCGCCAGGTACGCCAACGGCGGGTCGTTGCCGCCCTCGAGGTATGTCAACACGCCCTCGAGTGTGCGGTCGGGGACGCCCCACCACAGGTGGCGCCCCTCGCTGTTCTGCCGGCCGCCGACCACCGGCGCGCCGTTGATGGACGCCAAGCGCTGCTGCTGGCGGCGCTCGAAATACGCCGCCCAAGCCGCGTGATTGTCGGCGGCGTGCTGGGGGAGGGAGAGTTGGGCGTCGGTGAGGGAGGCGCGCATGACCTCGACTTCCTCGGCGAAGTACTTCGGCTTCGCCACGGCGTCGGGCAACGGGGGAATGAGCACTCCCCCGGCGCTGAGTCTCCACCCCGTCAGCCCGGCGCGCATGTCCGGCGGCGCCGGGATGTTCCCCTGGAACAGGAGGGCGGCCGAAGCCGTTGGCCGCCGCCTCGTCTCCGGGGAAGCGTTCCGCCATGGCGACGGGCTCGGGAGAGGTAGAGAGATAGAGGGAGGGGCTGGGCGGCGGCGAGGGACGGGGCTGATGTGGGCACAGGCGAGTGCAGGCCACCGGCTATATAGCCGCGCCGCACCCGTGTGTACGCGTGCGAGGGAGGGGAGGCGTCGGTACGCCGTCCCGTGACGCGCCGCCCGTGAGGAATCAATGGCAAGGCTGACCGGCGGCAGCCTTGGCATTGATTCCCCGCGGGAACCGAGGCCGTTGGGGGAAGACGAGGCGCCGTGTCGCTGACGCGGCTGACCCGCGGCTTTTTCGCGCCAAAACAGCTCGCCCCGGCGCCCCCAGCGCGCCGGGTTCGGCCTGGGTACGCCGGCGCTGTTTTCGGCCCAGGCCGGCGAAAATTGGGCTCCTGGGGATGCGACTGGACCGTTTTTTTTACGCCGGCGCGAAAAAATCGCCTGGGAAGTTCTTCCTGGGGCGCGGCTGGAGATGCCCTGAGCAATTATCAATTACAGTAGCAATCTGGCAGTGCAAGCTCAACTTTTGCGTTTGCGCTGCAAACAGTGATGACATCGAATCGAAGCGTATGAATAAAGTTAGGCTGGGATGCATGGACAACACAAGCAGAGCAGAGGTTGATTTGAGCAGTTAGTAGTTACATGTTGAGGAGATGCGGCATGATGAGCTCCGACACGCCCCCGCCCGCCGCCGGCTGCGTCGACGCCTTGGCTCCCGCGGCCGCCGCCATGCCCGTCGTCGAGAACAATAATCTCTGCCTCGCGGGCGCGAGGGCGGCAGAAGCAGCGGCTGCGCGGAGGAAGAGCGCAGACGGGGTGGTCGTCGCCGTGGACGGCTGGTGCAGGAGCAGTCGCAGTCGCGCGGCGGAGGAGGCGCAGAGAGCGGGGGGTGGCATGCGATGCGAGCAGGCGCGCGCGCGGTGGCGAGAGGAGAAGGCGAAACAGGGGAGGGTAGCTTGGCTGGCTAGTTGTAGACGATAGGGTCTCTGGAGTTGAAATGTCGTTGCAGTAGCAGAGTCCTTGGTTGACGGCGTGCGCGGCGGAGGACGGCGCCACGTCGACCGGCCGATCCGGTGGCGGGCACCGCATCCACGACGAAATGTGTATACACCAAGCATTTGAAAAACACTTTCCATAAAAGTATTTGATAAAACTATATTCACCAAGCATTTGAACGATATTGAATGTGTATACAGAAAGAAAATGGTTCCCATGTCTACACAAAATTTAGAATGTGTGTGAAAAAAATTGAATACATAATTAAAAAATGTCTATCAAGCATTTGAAAAAATGTTGAAAAAGTATATAAAAATTTTTAGTCAAGCATTTGAAAAATGTTTAATGTTTATAAAAAAATGTTAAACATGCGTTCAAAATATATATAACATGTATTTCAAAAATGTTAAGTAAACATTTGAAAAATGTTAAATGTGTATACAAAATAATGACCATGTAATCAAAAAAATAATCTTGTATTGAATTAAAAAATGTTAAACTTGAATTTGAAGCATTGTAATCAAGCCACAAATGTTAAATGTATATAGGAAAAATGTTGACCATGTATTAAAAATAGTTGATCTTTCATTTGAAAAAATGTTCATCATGCATTTGAAAAAAAATGCATATAAAAACATGTTGACCATGCATTAAAAATTATTAGTCTTGTACGTAATCTGTTTAATAAACCATTTTAAAATGTTAAAAATGTGAATAAAAATATTGACCATGTATTATAAAAATGTTAAACTTGTATTGAAAAAATGTTACTATTTTATTTAAAACGTGTACAGAAAAATGTTGACCATATATTCATAGACCGAGGAACAAGCAAAGAAAAATATATAAAATGATGAAAACCAAGAAAGAAACTAAATAAAAACGAAGAAAGAAAACCAGAAATGAAAGAAAAGCAAAAACCCATCAAAACTGAGAAAGAAACAAAGACAAAGAACAAAGAAATAAAATAAAAGGAGGCAGTGAAATCCGTGAAAAAACTAAGAAAACTGGTGGGAAAAACATAGGATTGAAGAAAACAGTTGAAGAAATAGAGAAAACCGAAAAAAGGAAAACGAAAAGGGAAAAACATGGAAAAAACCACCATGAGCGATCATGTTGATCGGAAACAACGAACGGAAAAACGGGACGGTCTAGTTCTGTAGCGGGTGTGAAAATGTGTCGCGCGAGACAGAAGAAACACTCGCAATAAACAAGATACAACCTTTGCGGCGCCTATACCTCGCTTCAGGTTGGAGCGCTCGCCTCAAGCGCATGCGCTAATGGTCCGGTCAAGCGCGGGGGGGCATTAAGATCTTATTTTTTCGCATTTTTGGTTTTTGTGTTCTGTTTTCACTTTTTTTACTTTTATTTATATTTCCAAATATATAGAAATAATAATTAATGTTAATAACGCATTTAAAAATGTTAAACATGTATTAAAAATGCTTCTAATGCATAAAAATGTAGAATGTGTATGAGAAAAGTTGACATCAATATATATGTTTGAAAGTAATCATGTAATGGAAAAATGTTAACACGTATATAAAAAAATTAATGTATAAAAAATGTACAAGGCGTGGGGAAACAAGTACACATCAAAAGAAATAATTTTAAAAAAATGTTAATTATGCATTACAAAAATGTTAAACGTGTACATAAAAAATGATGCTGATGTATAAGAAAAATGTAAAATGTGATTCAAAATATTTGTTTGAGAAAAAATGGTAATCATGTATTGAATAATGTTAAAATGTATATCAATTTATTTTATATGTGTACAAAAATGTATAGTCTGTTAAAAAAATCAGCAACAAAAGATATATTTCAAAAAATCTTGATAATATATTTGAAAAATGTTAAAGGTGTATACCAAAAATTTAGAGTTGTGTATTTGAAATAATGATGACCATGTATTCAAAAAAGTGTTCAAAAACATGTATCAAAAGAAAAAAAATACTATCTGAACTAATGTTCGACGTGTATCAAAAAAATATTACATTGTGTATGAAGATAAAAATGTATATTGTGTACCAAAGAAAATTGCACATGTGTATGAAAAGAACAACGATAGAAATAGACAAAGAAACATAAAGAAAAGCAAAGAAAAAGTATGAGAGATCATAAGACTACACATGTCGTAGATTTCCTAAACAATATGTGTTACTTGTGTAGGTCTTGAGATCATGTTGCATGGGCCCTTAAATTGGACAACATGTATGGAGTTCACCATAGTATAACAACTTACTAGATAGATTATCAGACTACAAACACAAATAACAACATATAGACTAGGCACAAATTCTTACCACTCACCTACATCTCCCACACCAAGGGGAACTACTCACGCATCATAAGAAAATAACCAATCATCTCAAGGGATAAACCAATGGAAATCATATCAATAACGCGCGGAAAATCCACAATGAAATGAATGATCCAAATAGTCTTGATCTCCAAATGAGTGTGAAAAGAGTTTACAACTTGTTCTTACAAATTGGAATTCCTCTTACAGCTGCGTGGGCAAAAAAATAAGTGCGAAAATTCTTTTTCTAGCAGACAAACGCATACAAATTTAGTACCACCTTTGATAGAAAAAAAATATTTTTAGCGGTGAACGGATGAATTTTTTTTTACGGAAAGCACCTTACTTTATTAGTAGATATAGATTATGCAGGAAGCAGTCCAACGGGCAATGTTTCAATGAAACGTTTTGCCGAGCGAAGCGTGTTGCACTCGATGGGACCAGGAGAATTGGGAGGAGCAGTAGGATAATGCACACGTCCTAGCTGAGGACCTAGGGAGGGGGAAAATATCTGGTGCACCGGAGCTTGTGGTGCTACCGGTGCACCAAACTCATATTGTCCTTTTACAATGTCAAAAAAGTTCTGAAATTTTTTTAGCACACTCACACAACATCAATGTAGGTTGTCACAAAAATTTAAGTCAAAATTCGAAACATAACTCGAAAAATGGAAATGACAAATTCAACACTAAATAGTACATAGCATAACTTGGGTTTAGATTTGGCCCATTATCACACTGACGTCAAATTTGTCATTTTTGTATCTCAAAAAATATTTCAAAATTTTATACAAAATTTTGTGACATCATGCATTGATGTTGTGTTAACATGCTAGATTTTTTTTTCAATTTTTTTAAAAATATTCTATGGCATCCGGTGCACCGGTAGCATCACAAGTGCGGGTGCACCAGATACATTCCCCCTAGGGAGGAGTTGCAGCTTGACGAACAACCAACAACGTGTTGGAAATATGAGCAATTTACCAAATGATTTTATTAATAGAAATACTAGATAAAGCATGACTAATATAGAAGAGATAAAACAAGTCATGCGTTCTGACAGAGAGAAGGTAAATAACTTCTGCATATATGAACCGTAGCCTATCATATCTAAAGCAGACAGTATAGCAAGTAGCATATATGAAGTAGAACCTAACATGTGTAGGACAAGGACTAGAATAAGGAACTGCGGCAGAACCTTTAACAGGAAATACAAGAACACGTACGGGACAGCAGCAGTAGAAGCGCTGGACTTGGGGTCGGTGTCCTCGCCTGCCATGTCGTCGAGGAGGTCGTGGACGTCGGGGAAGAAGTCGTCGTCGGGGAAGTAGTCGTCGGCGACCGGATCGTCCGTGATGAAGCAGCCAGTAGTCGCGCTGAGCGCTCCCCAAAAACCTTATCACCCTTCTCCCGTACAAGACTCAAAAGGTGCGGTTTCGGAGGCCTACTGTCCCGACCTGTGGTGCACGCCGCAAGCCGGGATGGGGAAGATCGTAGCAGCAGCGCAGTGCTCAAGAACTTTGTGGCGAGAGGAAGGGGATCTTCTGGTGTGTCTCTTTAGAGAGGAGCGACCTCTCTTATATAGGCACAGGAGAAGGACGCGAAGAGGCTGTGGCAGGAGGTGAAGCAATGAAGGGAGACAAAGCGAACAGGCGGCGGCCGAAGAGGCACGCCGTTCGAATTCAGTGTCCACTACAGAAGACGTTTCAACTCCCACGTGACCTTTCGTATACCCGTCGTGCGTGGCAAAAATTTAGATATCGGCTCGGCTCATTCCTGCAACCCGCGGCGCGTCGTGACGAGGCGAGCGGCGAAGGAGGAGCGCGCGTGGATATCCCTCTTGTTCTCATGCTCGTACAAGTGGGGAAAGAACCTCCCTTATAAGGAGGTCCAACTCCCACTAAACTAGCAATGTGGGACTAAAATTTTAGTATTATCCCTTGCCTTGCACAAATGGGCTAAGTGGGCCTCTAGGATTTATTAGGAATTTCTGAAATAGTTACTGGGCTGCCCAAAATAGACTAAATTCCAGCAATCCCCCACCAGATCCCAGAGGCACACAGAAATTTGCCTTTGGTTCCAACACACTGTTTTATATACCGGTACTGCAGTGGAGACTGTTAAGTTGAACTTCCACCTAGAACTCTATGCTACACTAGTAAGCAACTTGAACAGTGGACTGGGCCTTGAACTGCAAGTTTTCTGCGAATCTAGCTTCACATAAAGCCTTGAACGATACGTGGCTACCGTGGATCTTCCCCGCAGGTGGAGCTTATGCGTCATACTCCGTGACCTTTCATGAGTTTACTAGAGAGAACCCTACTCTCATAGATTGCGACGTTTGACAATCAGACTCATATAGGTGTGTTCTTCAAAAGATGTTTTGCAGGATAACATCTCTGCTTAAATAAGCCACTTAGAACACATTAAGATATACATCAACCTGTCATGCAGATTAGGAGAGTATTGCATCTTCATGGAGTGGTATTGTGAATAGTAAGGATACTCTCCTCTCAGTTGACCAACAGCTTGTCTTCCACATCTAATTCACGGGATCTCCAATCACAAAGAATAGGTTACCACTGTGAACAACTCATATTGTGGGTCTCATACCCATCTCCCTCGATGCATTATCTATCACATTACGTGATAGACCCTTGGTAAAAGGATCTGCCAGATTTTTAGACGTTTGGATATAATCCAACGCAATAACTCCGGAGTTTTTCATTTTCCTGACAGATTTTAACCTTCTCTGAACGTGTCTTGATGACTTCATGTTATCCTTTGAACTGCTCACTTTCGTGATCACAGTTTGATTGTCGCAGTTCATAAGGACACCCGGTAAAGGTTTCTCAACAACCGGCAAGTCATTCAAGAGCCGGCGAAGCCAATCTGCATCAACCGTAGATGTATCTAGTGCTGTGAGTTCTGCTTTCATTGTTGACCTCGTTAAGATGGTCTGCTTGCAAGACTTCCAAGAAACAGCGCCACCTCCATGAGTGAATACATAACCGCTCGTGGCCTTTATCTCATCAGCATCTGAGATCCAGTTTGAGTCACTATACCCTTCAAGCAACTTTGGATGCCCGCTGTAGTGAATTCCATAATTTGCAGTGCCTTTCAAATAACGCAAAACTCTTTCTAGAGCTTTCCAATGCACATCTCCTGGTTTTGAAATAAACTGACTTAGTTTGCTAACAACAAAAGAGATGTCAGGTCTTGTAGCACTGGCTAAGTACATAAGCGAGCCAATAATCTGAGAATACTTCAATTGGTCTCTAGCAATTCTTCGATTCTTTCGAAGCAACACACTAGCATCATATGGTGTTGGAGAGAGCTTGCAGTCACTATAGCCAAAGCGACTCAAGATCTTTTCCACATAGTGAGATTGAACCAATGTAATCCCACCATCATCGTCTCTCAACAACTTGATGTTCAGAATGACATCAGACACTCCTAAATCCTTCATCTCAAAACAACGAGATAGGAAATCCTTAACCTCCTTAATAACATTCAGATTGGTTCCGAAAATCAGTATGTCATCAACATACAAGCACAGGATAACTCCCTCGCCCCCACCATGGCGATAGTACACACATTTGTCAGCTTTGTTCACAACAAAGCCTGCAGCTGTTAAAGTTCTTTCAAACTTCTCATGCCACTGTTTGGGTGCTTGCTTAAGTCCGTACAAAGACTTCAACAACTTGCACACTTTCCCTTCCTGACCATCTAGTATAAACCCATCTGGTTGTTCCATATAAATTTCCTCGTCCAACTCTCCATTTAGGAAAGCAGTCTTAACATCCATTTGATGAACGAGAAGACCATGCGAGGCAGCTAGTGAAAGTAGAACTCGAATAGTGGTCAGTCGAGCCACAGGTGAGTAAGTATCAAAGAAGTCTTCACCTTCCTTTTGGGTATAACCCTTAGCCACGAGCCGAGCCTTGTACTTTTCAATAGTACCATCAGGCCTAAGCTTCTTCTTGAATACCCATTTGCATCCTATAGGTTTGCACCCATAAGGACGATCAGTTATCTCCCAGGTTTCATTCGCCAAGATGGAATCCATCTCGCTACGAATCGCTTCCTTCCAGTAGTCAGCATCTTCATATGCATAGGCCTCTGAAATAGAACTGGGAGTGTCATCTATGAGATACACAAGAAAATCATCACCAAAGGATTTTGCAGTCCTTTGTCTCTTGCTCCTAGTAGGAACTTCATTGTTCTCCTCCACAGGACTTTCAAAGTGTTCCATCGAAATGGCAGGTTCGGTAATTGTAACTGGTTCCTGATTCGATGAACTAGGCATCTCCTGATTAGATGAGGTAGCCATATCCTTCATGGGAAAGATATCTTCAAAGAAAGTCGCATCATTCGACTCCATGATCGTACTGAGTTCTTTAAGTAATATGATTAATTGAACCTAAATTTATCATGAAACTTAGTACCTGATAGTATCTTGCTTGTTTATGTTTGATTGTAGATAGATGGCCCGTGCTGTTATTCCGTTGAATTTTAATGCGTTCCTTGAGAAAGCAAAGTTGAAAGATGATGGTAGCAATTACACGGACTGGGTCCGTAACTTGAGGATTATCCTCATTGCTGCACAGAAGAATTACGTCCTGGAAGCACCGCTGGGTGCCAGGCCTGCTGCTGGAGCAACACCAGATATTATGAACGTCTGGCAGAGCAAAGCTGATGACTACTCGATAGTTCAGTGTGCCATGCTTTACGGCTTAGAATCGGGACTTCAACGACGTTTTGAACATCATGGAGCATATGAGATGTTCCAGGAGTTGAAGTTAATATTTCAAGCAAATGCCTGGATTGAGAGATATGAAGTCTCCAATAAGTTCTATAGCTGCAAGATGGAGGAGAACAGTTCTGTCAGTGAGCATATACTCAAAATGTCTGGGTATAATAATCACTTGATTCAATTGGGAGTTAATCTTCCAGATGATTGCATCATTGACAGAATTCTCCAATCACTGCCACCAAGCTACAAGAGCTTCATGATGAACTATAATATGCAAGGGATGAATAAGACTATTCCCGAGCTCTTCGTAATGTTGAAAGCTACAGAGGTAGAAATCAAGAAGGAGCATCAAGTGTTGATGGTCAACAAGACCACTAGTTTTAAGAAAAAGGGCAAAGGGAAGAAGAAGGGGAACTTCAAAAAGAACAACAAGCAAGTTGCTACTCAAGAGAAGAAACCCAAACCTGGACCTAAGCCTGAAACTGAGTGCTTCTACTGCAAGCAAACTGGTCACTGGAAGCGGTACTGCCCTAAGTATTTGGCGGATAAGAAGGATGGCAAGGTGAACAAAGGTATATGTGATATACATGTTATTGATGTGTACCTTACTATGCTCGCAGTAGCACCTGGGTATTTGATACTGGTTCTGTTGCTAATATTTGCAACTCGAAACAGGGACTACGGATTAAGCGAAGATTGGCTAAGGACGAGGTGACAATGCGCGTGGGAAATGATTCCAAAGTTGATGTGATCGCAGTCGGCACGCTACCTCTACATCTACCTTCGGGATTAGTATTAGACCTAAATAATTGTTACTTGGTGCCAGCGTTAAGCATGAACATTATATCTGGATCTTGTTTGATGCGAGACGGTTATTCATTTAAATCAGAGAATAATGGTTGTTCTATTTACATGAGTAATATCTCTTATGGTCATGCACCCTTAAAGAGTGGTCTATTCTTATTAAATCTCGATAGTAGTGACACACATATTCATAGTGTTGAAACCAAAAGATGCAGAGTTGATAATGATAGTGCAACTTATTTGTGGCACTGCCGTTTGGGTCATATCGGTATAAAGCGCATGAAGAAACTCCATACTGATGGGCTTTTGGAACCACTTGATTATGAATCACTTGGTACTTGCGAACCGTGCCTTATGGGTAAGATGACAAAAACACCGTTCTCCGGTACTATGGAGAGAGCAACAGATTTATTGGAAATCATACATACAGATGTATGTGGTCCGATGAATGTTGAGGCTCATGGCGGATATCGTTATTTTCTCACCTTCACAGATGACTTAAGCAGATATGGGTATATCTACTTAATGAAACATAAGTCTAAAACATTTGAAAAGTTCAAAGAATTTCAGAGTGAAGTTGAAAATCATCGTAACAAGAAAATAAAATTCCTACGATCTGATCATGGAGGAGAATATTTGAGTTACGAGTTTGGTGTATATTTAAAACAATGTGGAATAGTTTCGCAACTCACGCCACCCGGAACACCACAGCGTAATGGTGTGTCCGAACATCGTAATCGTACTTTAATAGATATGGTGCGATCTATGATGTCTCTTACTGGTTTACCGCTATCGTTTTGGGGATATGCTCTAGAGACGGCCGCATTCACGTTAAATAGGGCACCATCAAAATCCGTTGAGACGACGCCATATGAACTGTGGTTTGGCAAGAAACCAAAGTTGTCGTTTCTGAAAGTTTGGGGCTGCGATGCTTATGTGAAAAAACTTCAACCTGATAAGCTCGAACCCAAATCGGAGAAATGTGTCTTCATAGGATATCCAAAGGAAACTATTGGATACACCTTCTATCACATATCCGAAGGCAAGACTTTTGTTGCTAAATTTGGAAACTTTCTAGAGAAGGAGTTTCTCTCGAAAGAAGTGAGTGGGAGGAAAGTAGAACTTGACAACGTAACTGTACCTGCTCCCTTATTGGAAAGTAGTACATCACAGAAACCAGTTTCTGTGACACCTACACCAATTAGTGAGGAAGCTAATGATAATGATCATGAAACTTCAGAACAAAATACTACTGAACCTCGTAGATCAACCAGAGTAAGATCCGCGCTAGAGTGGTATGGTAATCCTGTTCTGGAAGTCATGCTACTAGATCATGATGAACCTACGAACTATGAAGAAGCGATGGTGAGCCCAGATTCCGCAAAATGGCTTGAAGCCATGAAATCTGAGATGGGATCCATGTATGAGAACAAAGTATGGACTTTGGTTGACTTGCCCAATGATCGGCAAGCAATTGAGAATAAATGGATCTTCAAGAAGAAGACTGACGCTGACGGTAATATTACTGTCTACAAAGCTCGACTTGTCGCAAAAGGTTTTCGGCAAGTTCAAGGGATTGACTACGATGAGACCTTCTCACCCGTAGCGATGCTTAAGTCTGTCCGAATCATGTTAGCAATTGCCGCATTTTATGATTATGAAATTTGGCAAATGGATGTCAAAATTGCATTCCTGAATGGATTTCTGCAAGAAGAGTTGTATATGATGCAGCCGGAAGGTTTTGTCGATCCAAAGGGAGCTAACAAAGTGTGCAAGCTCCAGCGATCCATTTATGGACTGGTGCAAGCCTCTCGGAGTTGGAATAAACGCTTTGATAGTGTGATCAAAGCATTTGGTTTTGTACAGACTTTTGGAGAAGCCTGTATTTACAAGAAAGTGAGTGGGAGCTCTGTAGCATTTCTGATATTATATGTAGATGACATATTGCTAATCGGATATGATATAGAATTTCTGGATAGCATAAAAGGATACTTGAATAAGAGTTTTTCAATGAAAGACCTCGGTGAAGCTGCTTACATATTGGGCATTAAGATCTATAGAGATAGATCAAGACGCTTAATTGGACTTTCACAAAGCACATACCTTGACAAAGTTTTGTAGAAGTTCAAAATGGATCAAGCAAAGAAAGGATTCTTTCCTGTGTTACAAGGTATGAAATTGAGTAAGACTCAATCCCTGACCAATGCAGAAGATAGAGAGAAAATGAAAGATGTTCCCTATGCTTCAGCCATAGGCTCTATCATGTATGCGATGTTGTGTAATAGACCTGATGTGTGTCTTGCTATAAGTCTAGCAGGGAGGAGTAATCCAGGAGTGGATCACTGGACAGCGGTCAAGAACATCCTGAAATACCTGAAAAGTACTAAGGATATGTTTCTCATATATGGAGGTGACAAAGAGCTCATCGTAAATGGTTACGTTGATGCAAGCTTTGACACTGATCCGGAGGATTCTAAATCACAAACCGGATACGTGTTTACATTAAACGGTGGATGTCGTGGTTTTGTCACGGCAGATGTCCTAGAGAAAGGACTTAGTCGTGGAGCCATCGCTACGGGTTAGCTTGAAGGGGTTAAAGCGGACACAAGGACGCAAGAGAGTTTATACTAGTTCGGCCCCTTCAATGAAGGTAAAAGCCTACGTCTAGTTGTGATGGAATTGATGGGTGTTTCGATGACTAGGGAGAAAATACGCTCCGCCTATGTCTCGAGTTGTTGTCTCCCCTTGAACCGCCGCCGGGTCGTCCCCTTATATACATGGGTGATGCCCGTCGGTTTACAGAGTCCCGATACCGGCTCGTAGATGCGTCCGGTTCGGTCTCCACTATTCCTAACTTATAACACAAGTTACATACCGATGCCGATTTATAGCTATAGGCCTTAAACTGATTATGGGCCTTTAGCCCTCATCTACCCTCATGGGCTTTTATCACACTCAACTACTGACGAAGTTAACCCGGCTTGTCCTGGCCGGTTTACGCCCAGTAGTAATATCCCCAACATTAGGCCCCAAATTGATTTGAACAGGTTCATGTCAATCCTTAGCAAAAATCTTCATCTTCAACATCTTCTTGTATTTTGTTGAACCGCCGTGATGTCATCTTCTCTGCTCGCGGTAGACTGGTGTGACGTCACTGGTTATAAAGAACCTTATCCTGTTAACAAGCCTGCGACAATTAAGGCCGCAGCTTTGTTTCCAAACTCGCGGCTCCTTGATTCTCGCGCCTGACATATCCCTTTCTTTATAAATAGGACCGAAGGGTCATTTCCTTTCTCTTTCCCTCCGACCCCTTTTGCTTCATCTTCCTCGCGTCGCCCAGCTTCGGAGCTCCGCCGCCACCATCGACCTCTGCATCAACCTTGGCCACTGCATCAACCTGAGCACACCAGAGCATCGCTGCGACCTTCCGCTTCTTCCTCAGCTCCGGTAAATCTTCTTTCCTTTCCCCCGCAGATATGTTCTAGGGTTTCCTCGTTCGTCGAAGTTCATCGAGACTCTGGCGCTGTTCTTCCTTTGTTTCTTCTTTAGCCCATGAATAGAACTTCAAACCTGATGTATTCTCCATAATGGCTTATCTTCTGTTACCAAAGCAAACCTTTATGCGCATAAAACACTGATCTGGTCCCTTGTGAATTGCTTTGAGATCGATCTTTTAGGTCTAAATCCTTTTATTTTCCTGTCTTACGGTAGATCCAAAATTTCACTGCGACCTTATGAAATCTGCTTTTACCTTCCTTAGTCATTCTTGCCTTAGATCTGTATCCTCTTTACCACATAGGCGGTTCACCTTTGAAAAAGCAATCTATCATATATCATTAGTCCCCTTGTTGAACCGCCGGGATGCTGTTGCTTCATAAACTCCGGTTTAGATAGATCTGCTTCCGGTTTAACATTGCACATATCAATGTACTTTGTAGATTTCATCATGGCCAAGCAAGTGTATGAGTGCAATTGGGTCCCTTCTCGCGTCACAGAGGATCAACTGGACGATTTAGTCCTGATTGGCGCCTTGGGCAGCTAAGACACCGTCCATTGGAGGGCTCCTGGCAAAGAATGCCCCCCATACCTCGAGAAGGAGAGGTTGTTGTTTTCGTAGACCACTTAGCCCGGGGTTTTAAACCGCCCAGTTCTAAATTCTACCGGGATGTTCTAGCTGATTTCCAACTCCATCCGCAAGACACTGGCCCCAACTCTGTTACAAATATGTGCCACTTCCAAGTGCTCTGTGAGGTGTTCTTTCAAGAGGAGCCCACAGTGGAATTATTCAGAGATCTTTTCCATCTAAACCGCCGTACTGAGTTTACTGATGGCTCTAATACGGAGTTGGGTGGCATGGCGATTCAAAAAAGGAAAGAGGTCACATACCCTCACGCCAAGCTGCACAGTCACCCCAAGGAGTGGAATCAGACATGGTTCTACTGCAAAGATACCTCCCCTGCTGGTGAGAATCCCTTGCCTGGCTTTCGTCCGGAGCGGCTCAGCAATACCCATCCTTTTCCTCAACGATTGACTGCCCAGGAGAGAAGCAAATATGCTCCTCAGCTGTCAAAGCTCAGAGCCTTTATGGCCAATGGTTTAACAGGGGTTGACTTGCTCGCTGTTGGATATCATGGAGCATACTGCCCCTTAGTCAGCGCTCCGGTTTGATGTGCGAATATACTGATAGTGTGGATGACCCACTGCGACATTCAAGACTCTAGCTCTCCCGTGAAGAAATCACAGAGGCTGTGCATAAGATACTGAATGAACCGGAGCACATCTGCGCTAGAACCGGCCTGCTTCCCTTCTGTGCCACCAACAAACCGCCAGCTGTAAGACTTTGATTTTTCTCTTTGCTAAATCTGTTATTGATATGTCTGGTCATTGTTTTTAATATCAGTGTCTGCATAACCAGGGCTATGATCCGTTTTGAAGAAAAAAGCTGCTGCAGGAGAAACCAGAGAAAATAGATAAACCAGAAAGAGCAACCCGGCAAAAAACTAAAGTTGTGAAGAAGACTGCCCACGGGAAAAGAACCATTGCCTCTTCTAATCCGGCCCCTGATGACGAGGTGGATAATACGGACTTTGAGGTAGAGCTTGACTCACTTGGTTTATTTTTCATGCATCTTATTGATGATGATATTTGTTAGGATGATGCCAAAGCCAGCCATGCGGATGTTGCAGAGGTAATTATTCTCTCTTCTGATTCAGAAACTTTGCCTTCACAAAAAATCTGTCAGGCAAACCGGAAAGTTAAATTTTCTCATCCTCTTGCTTATTTGGATCCTAAACTTCTTATGAAGACTCAACAACACGAAGCTCGCCGCACCACCCGGCACAGCGGCCAGGTAGTTACCTCTGCCGGTTTACCGAACAGTCTGGTTCGGAAACGTCATTCCGAGGTCTCTAATTCGCTTGTCAGTGCTTGTCCTAAAGCGGGCTGCTTTCGTCAACCTCTTAATCCGTCTGACTCCGATTATCAGGTTATTTCCCACTCATCTTCTGGCGAGTCGTCGGCTACTCAGCTCCCACCGCTCAAAATGGTGCTTGGGTAAGCTATATTTATTGTGATGTTTGTAGTATATTGCCTTAGAACATATGTTGTATTTAATTTTGTTATTCTTCTCAGGGCCAAACCTAGGCCGAGCAAGAAGGCCCGCCTGGATAAAGCGGCCGAAGAAGATGTCATTCTTGAACCAGGCACCACACCCAATCTTGAAGCGGCTATTCCTGAGGATATTCCCAATGATCCACCGCAGCCAGATGATGATCTTACTGCTGAGGAAAGACCTACTGATACCTCAGGTCCTATCCATCAGCCCACAGGTTCCCTCCGGGTTGAAAGCTCCACCGGTCCCGCAAAACCTACTGACAAGCCAACAGCTCCAGTGCAAACCGGCGGTACCAATGATGATGAAGTTGTCATTACTGGCACTGGCCATACTGAGCCAAGCAATCCTGTCGCTTTATCCAAACATTCTGCCAAGGAAGAATTAGCTGCTTTTGGCAAAGGCAAGTGGAATGCTGATCTGACGACTTACGCTACTCTGAACGCCCAAGATATCCATTCCGGCTATCTGAACCGGCTGTATACCAGTCGTGACTATGAAGCCGGTCTGGTTAACATGATGAAGGATAAATATGAGGTAGCTTCCATATGCTCCTTCCTGCTTGTATGCTTTCATTCTTGCTGACTCTCCTAGCCCCTAAGGGCCGATTTGAAATATCCTTTCAAACCAGGACTTAATAATATGAATCTTGATGCTTTGAAATTTGCTGATGTAGTCCCCAAGGGCCGGTTCAACTTAGCGTAGTTAAACCAGTACTTTAAGTAATTGAAACTGCCGCATCAGAATACATATGATCAAATAGCCATTAGCCCCCAAGTGCCAAGTTGAATACTTGTATTGAGCTTGGGACTTTGTAAAGAATTGAAAGATGAAGATCGAATATGCATTAGCCCCCAAGTGCCAAGTTGAACACTTGTATTGAGCTTGGGACTTTGTAAACGATTGAAAGATGCAGATCGAATATGCATTAGCCCCCAAGTGCTAAGCGCATAACTTGTTATGTGGTTGGTACTTGAATCCTTCTACCGATTTGTTGAAACATATATCTGTATGCCTGCAGGCGGAGCTGAAGGCGAAAGAAAGCCAAGTCATCGATCTGCGAGAAAACCTGAAAACCCAACAGGCTGAAACCTCCAAGGCAAAAGAGGAATTGGCCAGTGCCTTAAGCGCCATGGAACAACTTAAGGAGAACTTCAAGAAGAAACGGGCGGATTGGGGCACTGAAAAGTCCGCTTTGATCAAACGAGCCAAGGATGCCGAGGCTGCACTGAAACCAGTGATGGATGAACTGACCAGCATAAAGCGGCACGTTCATGCCATGACCATTGCTATCTTTGGTAAGCCAGCTTGCCTTCTGAATTGGTTCTGCCTTCTTACAGAGTCGCCGGTTTATTAACCTTTTATGGTATTTCAGGGACACGCATTGGTCACTTGGGGTCAGATGTGCGGAAGAAATTGAAAGCCGCCTATACCTTGGTTGAACAATTGTATACTGGTGCCCAGCGGATCATTTGTACCGCGTCTCATAACAAACCGGCGCCCACTTTGATTCAAGATACTTTGATGAAACTGTCAGTGCTTCCTGCCCGGGTTGAAGAGATGAAGAAATCTGCTGCTCGAACCGGTGAAATCAATGCTTTAATCCGGGAAAAAGCATGGGTGCCGGATTTTGATCCTATTGAAGTGGCTCAGGGTTATCCCAGTTTGAAGGAAGACGGGTCAGAATTTGGTGAAGCGGATCTGCGAGCCATAAACCGGGAGGTACGTCCGCTAGCTTGTCAACTGGCTGAGGAAGCAGATTTGTCTCATTATCAAGCCCAATATGACAGCCAGAACAAGCGAATAGCTGCACCAATCCATGAATCGGAAAACCTGATCCCTCCAATCCGTAAGCATACTTACGCTCCCGATATTGACCCGTCTTCGCTAATCCATGACGAAGCTGTTTTTCAAGCATTGATGGGAATCGACTGGACAACTGTGGATTTTCAGCCACTGGGTAGAGAAACAGAAGCTGAAGCGGCGCAGGATGACCCACAACCATCAGGCCAGGCTGGTGGCCAAGCTTAAACCGGAAGCCGGTTTTAAAACTGTCTCTCCTTTGTGAAAAACAATTATGTTATTATGGGCACCATGTTGCCTTGTAATAGGCTAGCTGATACCTTTGATGTTGATATGCCTTCGCGCATAACTTGTTCTTCCTGTGGTAATGAACTTTCCAAAATACTTTCTGAAATAAGAAATTCGTTAAGTGCCACCGCAGTTGTACCGTCAGGCGGAATATGATGTTTGTATATATAAAGTCAAAACATCCAAAACAAAATTTTAAGTATATGATCAAAAATTTTGAGATACATAATACCTGCCACCATTGAGTGTGAAGTTGGCTTGGCCAACCTTGAAGCGGAGCTTTTGCAAACCCACACTGTTGGAGGAAATAACAACTCCTGTATATGTATATGACACTGGTTACCATGTAAACCGTGTCGGGTTATAATGAACACCGTGTTACTCCATAAGAGGATGTTAACAACAAGGATCAAACCGGACAAATAGTCTCCGGATTGACGTGAACTGTGTTCCGTCAATTGATTGGTTAAAAAACTTTGTCGGTTTAAAGAACACAATAAAAAGCAAAAAAAACCCTTCAAAGAAAAGTATGAAGCAAAAGCAACGACAAAAACGTTTGCCAAAAAAGATTTATTTAAGCTGATCAAATGGCGTAACCATGGCCAAACACGACCAAGCTCCCGTTAGGTGTAACTATGGTTCTAGTTAGCCAGGTCCCCAAGTGATTCTTGTGGCATTTATGCCGACCAAATGGCGTGGTCATGGTTCGGGTTCGACCAAGCCCCCAAGTGATTCTGTGGCCTTAGGCCGATCAAGAGGCATGACTGGTTCAGACATGACCAAGTCCCCAAGTGATCTGGTGGCTTTCGCCTATCAAGAGGCATGGTATTGGTTCGGACACGACCAATCCTCCAAGTGATATAACACGATGCTTTTAGCAAAGCGAACTCAAGGGGTAAACCGGAGGCCGCTTTAGAGCAACTCCGTGTAACCTCACATGATGTAAAAGAACAGATACCCCGCTTTAGCTGAGGTTCCGGTTTATTATACTTAATCATAATATATACATTGTATGTACATAAGTATAGCCAATGGCTCAGGTATAGTAAGGCCGAAGATGAGCTATATTCCACGGCCTGTTAGTCTCCTCCTCTGATGTACGTGAGTCCTTATGCTCTCGAATATCGATCAGATAGTACGACCCGTTGTGCAGATTCTTGCTGACCACGAAAGGCCCCTCCCAAGGTGGGGATAGCTTATGCATATCAGTCTGATCTTGGATGAGCCGAAGCACCAAATCTCCTTCCTGGAAGGCTCTGGTTCTGACTCGGCGACTGTGATAACGACGAAGATCCTGCTGGTAAATCGCCGACCGGGCGGCTGCGATGTCACGCTCTTCATCCAACCGGTCCAAAGCATCTTGCCGTGCTGTCTCGTTGTCCGCTTCAACATAAGCCGTGACACGAGGTGAGTCATGACGGATATCGCTGGGGAGAACCGCCTCCGCTCCATAAACCATGAAGAACGGTGTGTATCCTGTTGATCTGTTGGGTGTTGTATTGATGCTCCATAACACAGATGGTAATTCTTCTACCCAACAACCCGGCGTTCTCTGCAAAGGAACCATGAGCCGGGGCTTGATGCCTCTCAAGATCTCTTGATTAGCTCTTTCTGCTTGACCATTGGACTGTGGATGTGCCACTGATGAAACGTCGAGCCGGATGTGCTCCCGTTCGCAGAACTCCTTCATAGCACCTTTGGATAAATTGGTACCATTATCTGTGATAATACTGTGCGGAAAGCCAAACCGGAAAATCACCTTTTTGATGAACTGAACCGCCATGGCCGCATCACACTTGCTAACAGGTTCTGCCTCCACCCACTTTGTAAACTTGTCCACCGCCACCAGGAGGTGGGTCTTCTTATCTTTGGACCTTTTGAAAGGCCCAACCATATCTAGCCCCCAAGTCGCAAACGGCCAAGTAATTGGAATCATCCTCAATTCTTGAGCCGGTACATGAGCACGTCTTGAAAACCTTTGGCAACCATCACATCGTCTGACCAGATCCTTCGCATCAGCATGAGCAGTTAACCAATAGAAACCATGGTGAAACGCTTTGGCTACCAGAGACTTTGAACCGGCGTGGTGACCACAATCTCCTTCGTGGATCTCCCGCAAAATTTCACGGCCTTCTTCAGGAGACACGCAACGTTGAAAAGCTCCTGATACACTGCAATGATGCAACTCACCGTTGATGACAGCCATGGACTTGGATCGCCGGATTATCTGCCGGGCCAGAATCTCATCTTCTAGCAACTGACCCCGGTTCTTGTACGCCAGATAAGGAAGCGTCCAATCCGGAATAACATGAAGAACTGCCACCAATTGAGCCTCCGGATCAGGAATGGCCAAATCCTCTTCACCAGGGATCTTCGCCGACGGGTTGTGCAGCACATCCAGAAAAACATTGGGTGGGACCGGTTTGCGCTGAGAGCCCAGCCGGCTTAAAGTGTCTGCCGCTTCATTTTTCCGCTGGTCCACGTGGTCCACCTGATAGTCTCTGAAATAACCTGCAATAATATCCACCTCACGACGATATGCTGCCATGAGTGGGTCCTTGGAGTCCCAAGTGCCAGACACTTGCTGAGCCACAAGGTCCGAATCACCGAAGCACTTAACTCGACTTAGATTCATCTCCTTAGCCATCCGAAGACCATGGAGCAAGGCTTCATACTCAGCTGCATTGTTAGTACAAGGGAACATTAAACGGAGAACATAACAAAACTTATCACCTCGTGGGGAAGTTAATACGACTCCAGCCCCCGAGCCTTCCAACTGCCTGGATCCGTCAAAATGGATGGTCCAATACGTATGATCCGGCTTTTCTTCAGGTGCTTGCATTTCCGTCCAATCATTGATGAAATCAACAAGTGCTTGAGACTTAATCGCTGTCCGAGGCACATATTTCAAACCGTACGGCCCCAGCTCTATAGCCCACTTTGCAATCCGGCCAGTTGCTTCCCGGTTCTGAATGATATCTCCCAAAGGAGCAGAACTGACCACCGTAATTGGTGCCCTTGGAAGTATTGCTTAAGCTTCCGGCTTGCCATAAAACTCCGTACACCAGCTACCCTCTGCCCAATGCGGATACCTTTGCTTGCGACCTCAATGAGTACCTCGCTGATATAATAGACCGGGACTTTGAACCTGAACATGCACTCCTTACCTGCCTCCCCTTTTGTTCCATCACAGAATAGCAATCTGACCAGCAACGTAAGCATTTAAAGAAGCAATATAATTTGAGGAATTTATGACTTGAAGGAAATATGCCCTAGAGGCAATAATAAAGTTATTATTTATTTCCTTATATCATGATAAATGTTTATTATTCATGCTAGAATTGTATTAACCGGAAACATAATACATGTGTGAATACATAGACAAACAGAGTGTCACTAGTATGCCTCTACTTGACTAGCTCGTTAATCAAAGATGGTTATGTTTCCTAACCATGGACAAGAGTTGTTATTTGATTAACGGGATCACATCATTAGGTGAATGATCTGATTGACATGACCCATTCCATTAGCTTAGCACCCGATCGTTTAGTATGTTGCTATTGCTTTCTTCATGACTTATACATGTTCCTATGACTATGAGATTATGCAACTCCCGTTTGTCGGAGGAACACTTTGTGTGCTACCAAACGTCACAACGTAACTGGGTGATTATAAAGGTGCTCTACAGGTGTCTCCAAAGGTACAAGTTGGGTTGGCGTATTTCGAGATTAGGATTTGTCACTCCGATTGTCGGAGAGGTATCTCTGGGCCCTCTCGGTAATGCACATCACTTAAGCCTTGCAAGCACTGCAACTAATGAGTTAGTTGCGAGATGATGTATTACAGAACGAGTAAAGAGACTTGCCGGTAACGAGATTGAACTAGGTATTTGAGATACCGACGATCGAATCTCGGGCAAGTAACATACCGATGACAAAGGGAACAACGTATGTTGTTATGCGGTCTGACCGATAAAGATCTTCATAGAATATGTAGGAGCCAATATGAGCATCCAGGTTCTGCTATTGCTTATTGACCGGAGACATGTCTCGGTCATGTCTACATTGTTCTCGAACCCGTAGGGTCCGCACGCTTAAGGTTACGATGACAGTTATATTATGAGTTTATGCATTTTGATGTACCGAAGTTGTTCGGAGTCCCGGATGTGATCACGGACATGACGAGGAGTCTCGAAATGGTCGAGACATAAAGATTGATATATTGGAAGCCTATGTTTGGATACCGGAAGTGTTCCGGGTGAAATCGGGATTTTACCGGAGTACCGGGAGGTTACCGGAACCCCTCCGGGAGCTAAATGGGCCATGATGGGCCTTAGTGGAAAAGAGAAGAGGCAGCCCTACATGGGCCGCGCGCCCCTCCCCTCCCTTGGTCCGAATAGGACAAGGAGAGGGGGCCGGCCCCTCTCTCTCTTTTTCCGCGAATCCTATTCCAACTAGGATTGGGGGGGATCCTACTCCCAGAGGGAGTAGGACTCTCCTGGCGCGCCCTCCTTGGCCGGCCGCCTCCCCCCCCCCTCTAGTCCTTTATATACGGAGGCAGGGGCACCCCAGAGACACACAAGTTGATCCACGTGATCTATTCCTTAGCCGTGTGCGGCGCCCCCAGCCACCATAGTCCTCGATAATATTGTAGCGGTGCTTAGGCGAAGCCCTGCAGCAGTAGTACATCAAGATCGTCACCACGGTGTCGTGCTGACGGAACTCTCCCCGACACTTTGCTGGATCGGAGTCCGGGGATCGTCATCGAGCTGAACGTGTGCAAGAACTCGGAGGTGCCGTAGTTTCGGTGCTTGATCGGTCGGACCGTGAAGACGTACGACTACATCAACCCGTTGTGTAACGCTTCCGTTGTCGATCTACAGGTACGTAGATCACACTCTCCCCTCTCGTTGCTATGCATCACCATGATCTTGCGTGTGCGTAGGAAATTTTTGAAATTACTACGTTCCCCAACAGTGGCATCCGAGCCTAGGTTTTATGTGTTGATGTTATATGCACGAGTAGAACACAAGTGAGTTGTGGGCGATATAAGTCATACTGCTTACCAGCATGTCATACTTTGGTTCGGCGGTATTGTTGGACGAAGCGGCCCGGACCGACATTATGCGTACGCTTACGCGAGACTGGTTCTCCCGACGTGCTTTGCACAAGGTGGCTGCGGGTGACAGTTTCTCCAACTTTAGTTGAACCGAGTGTGGCTACGCCCGGTCCTTGCGAAGGTTAAAACATCACCAACTTGACAAACTATCGTTGTGGTTTTGATGCGTAGGTAAGATTAGTTCTTTCTTAAGCCCGTAGCAGCCACGTAAAACTTGCAACAACAAAATAGAGGACGTCTAACTTGTTTTTGCAGGGCATGTTGTGATGTGATATGGTCAAGACATGATGCTGATTTTATTGTATGAGATGATCATGTTTTGTAACCGAGTTATCGGCAACTGGCAGGAGCCATATGGTTGTCGCTTTATTGTATGCAATGCAATCGCGTTGTAATGCTTTACTTTATCACTAAATGGTAGCGATAGTCTTGGAAGCACAAGCTCGGCGAGACGACAACGATGCTACGATGGAGATCAAGGTGTCGCGCCGGTGACGATGGTGATCACGACGGTGCTTCGGAGATGGAGATCACAAGCACAAGATGATGATGGCCATATCATATCACTTATATTGATTGCATGTGATGTTTATCTTTTATGCATCTTATCTTGCTTTGATTGACGGTAGCATTATAAGATGATCTCTCACTAAATTATCAAGTAGTGTTCTCCCTGAGTATGCACCGTTGCGAAAGTTCTTCGTGCTGAGACACCACGTGATGATCGGGTGTGATAGGCTCTACGTTCAAATACAACGGGTGCAAAACAGTTGCACACGCGGAATACTCAGGTTAAACTTGACGAGCCAAGAATATACAGATATGGCCTCGGAACACGGAGACCGAAAGGTCGAGCGTGAATCATATAGTAGATATGATCAACATAAAGATGTTCACCAATGAAACTACTCCATCTCACGTGATGATCGGACATGGTTTAGTTGATTTGGATCACGTAATCACTTAGAGGATTAGAGGGATGTCTATCTAAGTGGGAGTTCTTTAAGTAAATTAACTGAACTTAAATTTATCATGAAACTTAGTACCTGATTAGTATCTTGCTTGTTTATGTTTGATTGTAGATAGATGGCTCGTGCTGTTGTTCCATTGAATTTTAATGCGTTCCTTGAGAAAGCAAAGTTGAAAGATGATGGTAGCAATTACACGGACTGGGTCCGTAACTTGAGGATTATCCTCATTTCTGCACAGAAGAATTACGTCCTGGAAGCACCGCTGGGTGCCAGGCCTACTGCAGGAGCAACTCCGGATGTTATGAACGTCTGGCAGAGCAAAGCTGATGACTACTCAATAGTTCAGTGTGCCATGCTTTACGGCTTAGAATCGGGACTTCAACGATGTTTTGAACGTCATGGAGCATATGAGATGTTCCAGGAGTTGAAGTTAATATTTCAAGCAAATGCCCAGATTGAGAGACACGAAGTCTCCAATAAGTTCTATAGCTGCAAGATGGAGGAGAACAGTTCTGTCAGTGAGCATATACTCAAAATGTCTGGGTATAATAATCACTTGATTCAATTGGGAGTTAATCTTCCAGATGATTGTGTCATTGACAGAATTCTCCAATCACTGCCACCAAGCTACAAGAGCTTCATGATGAACTATAATATGCAAGGGATGAATAAGACTATTCCCGAGCTCTTCGCAATGCTGAACGCTGCGGAGGTAGAAATCAAGAAGGAGCATCAAGTGTTGATGGTCAACAAGACCACTAGTTTCAAGAAAAAGGGCAAAGGGAAGAAGAAGGGGAACTTCAAAAAGAACGGCAAGCAAGTTGCTACTCACGAGAAGAAACCCAAACCTGGACCTAAGCCTGAAACTGAGTGCTTCTATTGCAAGCAGACTGGTCACTGGAAGCGGAACTGCCCCAAGTATTTGGCGGATAAGAAGGATGGCAAGGTGAACAAAGGTATATGTGATATACATGTTATTGATGTGTACCTTACTAATGCTCGCAGTAGCACCTGGGTATTTGATACTGGTTCTGTTGCTAATATTTGCAACTCGAAACAGGGACTACGGATTAAGCGAAGATTGGCTAAGGACGAGGTGACGATGCGCGTGGGAAACGGTTCCAAAGTCGATGTGATCGCGGTCGGCACGCTACCTCTACATCTACCTTCGGGATTAATATTAGACCTAAATAATTGTTATTTGGTGCCAGCGTTAAGCATGAACATTATATCTGGATCTTGTTTGATGCGAGACGGTTATTCATTTAAATCAGAGAATAATGGTTGTTCTATTTATATGAGTAATATCTTTTATGGTCATGCACCCTTGAAGAGTGGTCTATTCTTGTTGAATCTCGATAGTAGTAACACACATATTCATAATGTTGAAGCCAAAAGATGCAGAGTTGATAATGATAGTGCAACTTATTTGTGGCACTGCCGTTTAGGTCATATCGGTGTAAAGCGCATGAAGAAACTCCATACTGATGGACTTTTGGAACCACTTGATTATGAATCACTTGGTACTTGCGAACCGTGCCTCATGGGCAAGATGACTAAAACGCCGTTCTCCGGTACTATGGAGAGAGCAACAGATTTGTTGGAAATCATACATACAGATGTATGTGGTCCGATGAATATTGAGGCTCGTGGCGGATATCGTTATTTTCTCACCTTCACAGATGATTTAAGCAGATATGGGTATATCTACTTAATGAAACATAAGTCTGAAATGTTTGAAAAGTTCAAGGAATTTCAGAGTGAAGTTGAAAATCATCGTAACAAGAAAATAAAGTTTCTACGATCTGATCGTGGAGGAGAATATTTGAGTTACGAGTTTGGTGTACATTTGACAAATTGTGGAATAGTTTCGCAACTCACGCCACCCGGAACACCACAGCGTAATGGTGTGTCCGAACGTCGTAATCGTACTTTACTGGATATGGTGCGATCTATGATGTCTCTTACTGATTTACCGCTATCGTTTTGGGGATACGCTCTAGAGACGGCCGCATTCACGTTAAATAGGGCACCATCAAAATCCGTTGAGACGACGCCTTATGAACTGTGGTTTGGCAAGAAACCAAAGTTGTCGTTTCTGAAAGTTTGGGGCTGCGATGCTTATGTGAAAAAGCTTCAACCTGATAAGCTCGAACCCAAATCGGAGAAATGTGTCTTCATAGGATATCCAAAGGAGACTATTGGATACACCTTCTATCACAGATCCGAAGGCAAGACTTTTGTTGCTAAATTCGGAAACTTTCTGGAGAAGGAGTTTCTCTCAAAAGAAGTGAGTGGGAGGAAAGTAGAACTTGACGAGGTAACTGTACCTGCTCCCTTATTGCAAAGTAGTGCATCACAGAAAACTGTTTCTGTGACACCTACACCAGTTAGTGAGGAAGCTAATGATGATGATCATGAAACTTCAGAACAAGATACTACTGAACCTCGTAGATCAGCCAGAGTAAGATCCGCACCAGAGTGGTACGGTAATCCCGTTCTGGAAGTCATGCTACTAGATCATGATGAACCTACGAACTATGAAGAAGCGATGGTGAGCCCAGATTCCGCAAAGTGGCTTGAAGCCACGAAATCTGAGATGGGATCCATGTATGGGAACAAAGTATGGACTTTGGTTGACTTGCCCGATGATCGGCAAGCAATTGAGAATAAATGGATCTTCAAGAAGAAGACTGACGCTGACGGTAATATTACTGTCTACAAAGCTCGATTTGCCGCAAAAGGTTTTCGGCAAGTTCAAGAGATTGACTACGATGAGACCTTCTCACCCATAGCGATGCTTAAGTCTGTCCGAATCATGTTAGCAATTGCCGCATTTTATGATTATGAAATTTGGCAGATGGATGTCAAAACTGCATTCCTGAATGGATTTCTGGAAGAAGAGTTGTATATGATGCAACCAGAAGGTTTTGTCGATCCAAAGGGAGCTAACAAAGTGTGCAAGCTCCAGCGATCCATTTATGGACTGGTGCAAGCCTCTCGGAGTTGGAATAAACGCTTTGATAGTGTGATCAAAGCATTTGGTTTTATACAGACTTTTGGAGAAGCCTGTATTTACAAGAAAGTGAGTGGGAGCTCTGTAGCATTTCTGATATTATATGTAGATGACATATTACTAATTGGAAATGATATAGAATTTCTGGATAGCATAAAGGGATACTTGAATAAGAGTTTTTCAATGAAAGACCTCGGTGAAGCTGCTTACATATTAGGCATTAAGATCTATAGAGATAGATCAAAACGCTTAATTGGACTTTCACAAACCACATACCTTGACAAAGTTTTGAAGAAGTTCAAAATGGATCAAGCAAAGAAAGGGTTCTTGCCTGTGTTACAAGGTGTGAAGTTGAGTAAGACTCAATGCCCGACCACTGCAGAAGATAGAAAGAATATGAAAGATGTTCCCTATGCATCAGCCATAGGATCTATCATGTATGCAATGCTGTGTACCAGACCTGATGTGTGCCTTGCTATAAGTCTAGCAGGGAGGTACCAAAGTAATCCAGGAGTGGATCACTGGACAGCGGTCAAGAACATCCTGAAATACCTGAAAAGGACTAAGGATATGTTTCTCATATATGGAGGTGACAAAGAGCTCATCGTAAAAGGTTACGTTGATGCAAGCTTTGACACTGATCCGGACGATTCTAAATCGCAAACCGGATACGTGTTTACATTAAACAGTGGAGCTGTCAGTTGGTGCAGTTCTAAACAAAGCGTTGTAGCGGGATCTACATGTGAAGCGGAGTACATAGCTACTTCGGAAGCAGCAAATGAAGGAGTCTGGATGAAGGAGTTCATATCCGATCTAGGTGTCATACCTAGTGCATCGGGTCCAATGAAAATCTTTTGTGACAATACTGGTGCAATTGCCTTGGCAAAGGAATCCAGATTTCACAAGAGAACCAAGCACATCAAGAGACGCTTCAATTCCATCCGGGATCTAGTCCAGGTGGGAGACATAGAGATTTGCAAGATACATACGGATCTGAATGTTGCAGACCCGTTGACTAAGCCTCTTCCACGAGCAAAACATGATCAGCACCAAGGCTCCATGGGTGTTAGAATCATTACTGTGTAATCTAGATTATTGACTCTAGTGCAAGTGGGAGACTGAAGGAAATATGCCCTAGAGGCAATAATAAAGTTATTATTTATTTCCTTATATCATGATAAATGTTTATTATTCATGCTAGAATTGTATTAACCGGAAACATAAAACATGTGTGAATGCATAGACAAACAAAGTGTCACTAGTATGCCTCTACTTGACTAGCTCATTAATCAAAGATGGTTATGTTTCCTAACCATAAACAAGTAGTTGTTATTTGATTAACGGGATCACATCATTAAGTGAATGATCTGATTGACATGACCCATTCCACTAGCTTAGCACCCGATCGTTTACTATGTTGCTATTGCTTTCTTCATGACTTATACATGTTCCTATGACTATGAGATTATGCAACTCCCGTTTACCAGAGGAACACTTTGTGTGCTACCAAACGTCACAATGTAACTGGGTGATTATAAAGGAGCTCTACAGGTGTCTCCAAAGGTACGTGTTGGGTTGGCGTATTTCGAGATTAGGATTTGTCACTCCGATTGTCGGAGAGGTATCTTTGGGCCCTCTCGGTAATGCACATCACTTAAGCCTTGCAAGCACTGCAACCAATGAGTTAGTTGCGGGATGATGTATTACAGAACGAGTAAAGAGACTTGCCGGTAACGAGATTGAACTAGGTATTTGGAATACCGACGATCGAATCTCGGGCAAGTAACATACCGATGACAAAGGGAACAACGTATGTTGTTATGCGGTCTGACCGATAAAGATCTTCGTAGAATATGTAGGAGCCAATATGAGCATCCAGGTTCCGCTATTGGTTATTGACCGGAGACATGTCTCGGTCATGTCTACATTGTTCTCGAACCCGTAGGGTCCGCACGCTTAAGGTTACAATGACAGTTATATTATGAGTTTATGCATTTTGATGTACCGAAGTTTGTTCGGAGTCCCGGATGTGATCACGGACATGACGAGGAGTCTCGAAATGGTCGAGACATAAAGATTGATATATTGGAAGCCTATGTTTGGATACCGGAAGTGTTCCGGGTGAAATCGGGATTTTACTGGAGTACTGGGAGGTTACCGGAACCCCCCCCCCCCGGGAGCTAAATGGGCCATGATGGGCCTTAGTGGAAAAGAGAAGAGGCAGCCCTACATGGGCCGCGCGCCCCTCCCCTCCCTTGGTCCGAATAGGACAAGGAGAGGGGGTCGGCCCCTCTCTCTCTTTTCCCCCCTCCGCGAATCCTATTCCAACTAGGATTGGGGGGGGGGATCCTACTCCCAGAGGGAGTAGGACTCTCCTGGCGCACCCTCCTTGGCCGGCCGCCTCCCCCCCCCTCTAGTCCTTTATATACGGAGGTAGGGGCACCCCAGAGACACACAAGTTGATCCACGTGATCTATTCCTTAGCCGTGTGCGGCGCCCCCAGCCACAATAGTCCTCGATAATATTGTAGCGGTGCTTAGGCGAAGCCCTGCAGCAGTAGTACATCAAGATCGTCACCACGCCGTCGTGCTGACGGAACTCTTCCCCGACACTTTGCTGGATCAGAGTCCGGGGATCGTCATCGAGCTGAACGTGTGCTAGAACTCGGAGGTGTCGTAGTTTCGGTGCTTGATCGGTCGGATCGTGGAGACGTACGACTACATCAACCAAACGCTTCCGTTGTCAATCTACTAGGTATGTAGATCATACTCCCCCTCTCGTTGCTATGCATCACCATGATCTTGCGTGTGCGTAGGAATTTTTTTGAAATTACTACGAAACCCAACACAAAGACACACTTGTCCGGATTAAGCATCATCTTGTACGTCCTTAGGTTATCAAAGGTTTCCTTCAAATCATCAACCAGAGTCTCCTTCTCCCTGGATTTAACCACGATATCATCCACGTAAGCATGTACATTACAGCCAATCTGCTTGTGAAGACAATTTTGTACACACCGTTGATAAGTTGCCTGGGCACTTTTGAGCCCAAAGGGCATAGACACATAGCAGAAGGCTCCAAAGGGAGCTATGAATGCAGTCTTCTCCTGGTCCTTAACTGCTATTTTGATCTGATGATAGCCAGAATATGCATCCAAAAAACTTAAACGCTCACAACCCACCGTAGCATCAATGATTTGATCAATACGGGGGAGGGCAAAAGGATCTGCTGGACAAGCTTTATTAAGATCTGTGTAATCCACACACATACGCCAGGTGCCGTTTTTCTTAAGGACTAGCACCGGATTAGCAAGCCACTCAGGGTGAAAAACTTCAACAATAAAACCAGCTGCTAAGAGCCTGGCTACCTCTTCTCCAATCGCCTTGCGTCTTTCTTCGTTAAACCGGCGGAGGAACTGTTTCACCGGTTTGTATTTAGGATCCACATTAAGTCTGTGCTCAACGAGTTGCCTCAGTACACCTGGCATGTCAGAGGGCTTCCATGCAAAAATGTCCCAATTCTCACGGATGAACTCGATGAGCGCGCTTTCCTATTTTGGATCCAAGTTGGCACTAATGCTGAACTGCTTGGACGAATCGCCAGGTACGAAGTCAACAAGCTTAGTTTCTGCTGCCGATTTGAACTTCAGGGCCGGATCATGCTCCGTAGTTGGCTTCTTCAACGGAGTCATGTCCGCCGGATCAACACTGTATTTATAGTACTTCAACTCCTCGGTGGCACAAACTGACTTTGCATAAGCCGCATCTCCTTCCTCGCATTCCAAAGCGATTTTGCGGCTTCCGTGAACCGTTATTGTCCCCTTGTGACCCGGCATCTTGAGCTGCAAATACACATAACAGGGCCGAGCCATAAACTTGGCGTATGCCGGACGCCCAAACAGGGCATGATATGGACTTTGAATTTTCACCACTTCAAACGTTAATGTCTCCGACCTGGAATCGTGATCATCCCCAAAGGCCACTTCAAGAGCTATCTTACCAACGGGATATGTTGATCTGCCAGGCACTACACCGTGGAATACTGTATTGGACGGTTTGAGATTCTTATCTGTAAGTCCCATACGACGGAAGGTCTCATAGTATAGGATGTTAATGCTGCTCCCTCCATCCATGAGCACCTTGGTGAACTTATAACCTCCCACCTGAGGCGCCACCACCAGAGCCAACTGACCCGGATTATCGACCTGGAGTGGATGATCCTCTCTGCTCCATATGATTGGCTGTTCAGACCAACGTAGATAACAGGGTGTGGCCGGTTCAACAGAGTTGACTGCCCGCCTCTGAACCTTCCGGTCTCGCTTGTCCAAGCTAGTGGTAAAGACATGGTACTGCCCATTACTCAACTGCTTTGGGTTGCTTTGGTAACCTGACTGTTGCTGCTATTGGTTGTAACCACCCTGGTTGTTCTGACTATTTTGACCATTATGTCCGCCCGGATTACCATTAAATCCAAAACTGGAACTTCCTCCACCGTAACCCGGCCCGGACCCTGAGCCGCCGCCAGATCTGTGATCATACCGGAAATTATTAGAATTTTCGAACTCCTGCATAATAAAGCAATCCTTCCAAAGGTGGTTTGTTGGCTCCTCCTTTGTCCCATGTCTTGGACAGGGCTAGCTTAGCAGATAGTTCAGGCAGTTTGGGTTGGGGTTGGGCGCTCCACTACGATTTTTCGGCCTACCCTTGCGCCGCTGGCCATTGTCCTGTACGTTGGTATTAGCCACAAAATCCATGTTGCCACGCTTGCCTCCTCCGCCATTGCCTACCCAGTGATGCTGCTGACCTTTGGAGTTGCTGTTCTTCTTCCCCTTCCCTGTCTTGTCATCATCAGATTCGGGATCCTTGGTACTATTAGAATCAGCATATTTTACCAAAGCGCCCATGAGGGTCCCCATGTCGGTGCAATGACGCTTCATCCGTCCCAATTTCAACTTCAGGGGCCCAAACCGGCAGTTGCCTTCTAGGGTTAATATTGCGGTGTCAGCGTTGATGCGGTCTGAGGAGTGCAACACTTGTGAAACCCGGCGCACCCAATGAGTTGTTGACTCTCCTTCCTCCTGGACGCATGCAGCTAAGTCCACTATCGACATAGGCTGTTTACAGATATCCTTGAAATTGTTGATAAACCGGGCTCGTAATTGGGCCCATGAACTGATAGAATTAGCGGGCAAGCTTTTCAACCAAGTACGGGCCGTTCCTTCAAGCATCATGGTGAAGTATTTCGCACACGCCGTGTCATCCACATCAAGCATCTCCATGGCCATCTCATAGCTCTCTACCCATGTCTCTGGTGGTTGATCCGCCGTATAATTTGGTACCTTGCGTGGGCCTTTGAAATCCTTGGGCAAGCGCATGTTGCATAAAGCGGGGACGAGGCAAGGCACCCCCAAAGAACTAGAAGTAACACCAGGTTCGATCGAAATGGTTGGACGAACCGGCATGAGCTGCCGAGCCTGATGTTGTGCGGCTAATTCAGCCTCCCTACGTGCTCGGGCCCGGTTCACCACTTCCTGAGCGTCATCAGCACCACCCGTCGGGTTGTTACAATGGGGTGCTCCGCGTCGTTCATTACTCGACACTGCTGGTTCATCCATATGTCTGCTATAGCTCCGGCTTGGACAGGAGGGTCGAATGGATTCGGTCGCGGCTGTACGAGTACGCCTCCTATTGGGCCAAAGCTGTCCTCAGAAGTTCCTTGACCCGTTGCGTCTCTACTGCTTGCGGCGAGTCACCTTCAACTGGAATGGCCTCCAGTCGTGCAGCAACGGCAACAAGATTGTCCATTCGGTTGGAGTAGTGACCCGGAGGTGTTAAAACATCCCGAGGTATAATGGTGTTTTGACGAGGCGGGTCCATCTGACGGGGCTGAACCGGTGCACCGGTCCCAGGGGCTTCTGCCCGGTTCCCCTCCAGCGGATTACTGGCTCTTGGTCCTGGAGTGTTGAAAAGGTCTCTGGCCTTGAAAACCGGAGGTAAGCGGGACCGGTGCTTCCTCCTCATGACTTCATGCGACGCGCTCTGATCCAACATAAGCCTGTAGGCCTGTGCGTCTAAAGCGGCCCACTCTGCGGCCATCCTGGTGTCCTCAGCCGCCAGATCCGTTTTGGCCTGGGTGATTTGTTCCTTTACCTTTGCAATCTCCGCGTTGTGAGCGTCCTGATCTGGCGGATTAACTTCTGCCATAAGCACAGCCAACGCATCAAATAGTTCTGATAGAACCTGAGCCGGTGGGCGCATAGGGCCTCCCGCCCCGGCAACCGTTGCCGCTGCTGAACCGGAGATCGTTGCCGCGGCTGTCGAAGAGTGAAGCGCTGCTTGTGTTCCGGTCATGAATATTCCAACCCGGTTAGGCAGATCAGAGGGGTCCGGAATACTGTCGCCATCAGAACAGCTCTCAATCTGGCCATCTTGTAGCTGATAAAGAGATTCGGTTTCTCCGGTCGAAGATTCGTCACCGGAACGAACGGCAGTCGCCCCGCAAAGCTCCGATCCATCCTCATAACTCCCTCCATGGATCATTCCCACGAAGGCACGCTTCATGGCCGGTTTAACCCGGGCGGATCGCGTACGCTGAGCCGTCTCGACGAAGTCGGTGCAGATGTCCGGCTCAGGGCCCGGTTCACCGATCTTGCCAATGAAAACGTGAATGCTACCAAAGGGGCCCCGGTACCCGTACTCAATTGAGCCGGCCTCGGGGCCCCAGCCTGCGTCGTCGATGTAGAGTTTGCCGCGACGATTCTTAGTCATCCGGCCTACAGCGTAGCCCTCGAGTCCTTCAAAGCGGCCCTCCAAGAACCAGAAACCATCGTGCGATAGCCCCACGGTGGGCGCTAACTGTCGTGGTTTTGTCACGGCAGATGTCCTAGAGAAAGGACTTAGTCATGGAGCCATCGCTACGGGTTAGCTTGAAGGGGTTAAAGCGGACACAAGGACGCAAGAGAGTTTATACTAGTTCGGCCCCTTCAATGAAGGTAAAAGCCTACGTCTAGTTGTGATGGAATTGATGGGTGTTTCGATGACTAGGGAGCAAATACGCTTCGCCTATGTCTCGAGTTATTGTCTCCCCTTGAACCGCCGCCGAGTCGTCCCCTTATATACATGGGTGACGCCCGTCGGTTTACAGAGTCCGATACCGGCTCATAGATGCGTCCGGTTCGGTCTCCACTATTCCTAACTTATAACACAAGTTACATACCGACGCCGGTTTATAGCTATAGGCCTTAAACTGATTATGGGCCTTTAGCCCTCATCTGCCCTCATGGGCTTTTATCACACTCAACTACTGACGAAGTTAACCCGGCTTGTCCTGGCCGGTTTACGCCCAGTAGTAATATCCCCAACAGTGGAGCTGTCAGTTGGTGCAGTTCTAAACAATGCGTTGTGGCGGGATCTACATGTGAAGCGGAGTACATAGCTGCTTCGGAAGCAGCAAACGAAGGAGTCTGGATGAAGGAGTTCATATCCGATCTAGGTGTCATACCTAGTGCATCGGGTCCAATGAAAATCTTTTGTAACAATACTGGTGCAATTGCCTTGGCAAAGGAATCCAGATTTCACAAGAGAACCAAGCACATCAAGAGACGCTTCAATTCCATCCGGGATCTAGTCCAGGTGGGAGACATAGAGATTTGCAAGATACATACGGATCTGAATATAGCAGACCCGTTGACTAAGCCTCTTCCACGAGCAAAACATGATCAGCACCAAAGCTCCATGGGTGTTAGAATCATTACTGTGTAATCTAGATTATTGACTCTAGTGCAAGTGGGAGACTGAAGGAAATATGCCCTAGAGGCAATAATAATGTTATTATTTTATTTCCTTATATCATGATAAATGTTTATTATTCATGCTAGAATTGTATTATCCGGAAACATAATACTTGTGTGAATACATAGACAAGCCAAACGTCACTAGTATGCCTCTACTTGACTAGCTTGTTAATCGAAGATGGTTATGTTTCCTAACCATAGACATGTGTTGTCATTTGATTAATGGGATCACATCATTAGGAGAATGATGTGATTGACATGACCCATTCCATTAGCTTAGCACCCGATCGTTTAATATGTTGCTATTGCTTTCTTCATGACTTATACATGTTCCTATGACTATGAGATTATGCAACTCCCGTTTGCCGGAGGAATACTTTGTGTGCTACCAAACGTCACAATGTAACTGGGTGATTATAAAGGAGCTCTACAGGTGTCTCCAAAGGTACATGTTGGGTTGGCGTATTTCGAGATTAGGATTTGTCACTCCGATTGTCGGAGAGGTATCTCTGGGCCCTCTCGGTAATGCACATCACATAAGCCTTGCAAGCATTACAACTAATGAGTTAGTTGCAAGATGATGTATTACGAAACGAGTAAAGAGACTTGCTGGTAACGAGATTGAACTAGGTATTGAGATACCGACGATCGAATCTCGGGCAAGTAACATACCGATGACAAAGGGAACAACGTATGTTGTTATGCGGTCTGACCGATAAAGATCTTCGTAGAATATGTGGGAGCCAATATGAGCATCCAGGTTCCACTATTGGTTATTGACCGGAGACGTGTCTCGGTCATGTCTACATTGTTCTCGAACCCGTAGGGTCCGCACGCTTAAGGTTTTAATGACAGTTATATTATGAGTTTATGCATTTTGATGTACCGAAGTTTGTTCGGAGTCCCGGATGTGATCACGGACATGACGAGGAGTCTCGAAATGGTCGAGACATAAAGATTGATATATTGGAAGCCTATATTTGGACATCGGAAGTGTTCCGGGTGAAATCGGGATTTTACCGGAGTACCGGGAGGTTACCGGAACCCCCCGGGAGATATATGGGCCTTAGTGGGCTTTAGTGGAAGAGAGGAGAGGTGGCCACGGCTGGGCTGCGCGCCCCTCCCCCTAGTCTGAATAGGACAAGGAGAGGGGGGCGGCGCCCCTCCTTCCTTCTCTCTCTCCTCTTTCCCCTCCCGAATCCTATTCCAACTAGGAAAGGGGGGAATCCTACTCCCGGTGGGAGTAGGACTCCTCCTGGCGCGCCCTCCTCCTGGCCGGCCGCACCTCCCCCTGCTCCTTTATATACGGGGGCAGGGGGCACCCCTAGACACACAAGTTGATCCACGTGATCATATTCTTAGCCGTGTGCGGTGCCCCCTTCCACCATAATCCTCGATAATATTGTAGCAGTGCTTAGGCGAAGCCCTGCGACGGTAGTACATCAAGATCGTCACCACATCATCGTGCTGACGGAACTCTTCCCCGACACTTTGCTGGATCGGAGTCCGGGGATCGTCATCGAGCTGAACGTGTGCTAGAACTCGGAGGTGCCGTAGTTTCGGTGCTTGATCGGTCGGGCCGTGAAGACGTACGACTACATCAACCGCGTTGTGCTAATGCTTCCGCTGTCGGTCTACAAGGGTACGTAGATCACACTCTACCCTCTCGTTGCTATGCATCACCATGATCTTGCGTGTGCGTAGGAATTTTTTTGAAATTACTACGTTCCCCAACAGATCGTACTGACATGTATGTCAGGTACCTCAGATTTTACAACCAAGAATCTATAGCCAATGCTATGAAAAGCATATCCCAGGAAAATACAATCCACAGTCTTTGGTCCAAGTTTCCGCTTCTTTGGAATTGGAATATTGACTTTCGCCAAACAACCCCATGTTCGTAAATAAGAGAGTTTTAACCTTTTCTTCTCCCATTCCTCGAATGGAGTTATCTCTTTGTTCTTTGTGAGAACTCGGTTTAGGACATGACATGCTGTCAATATCGCCTCCCCCCACCATGCCTTGGAGAGACCCGATATATCTAACATGGTGTTAACCAAATCAGTTAGAGTACGGTTCTTTCTTTCGGCCACCCCATTTGACTGAGGTGAGTAGGGAGGAGTCCTCTCATGGATTATACCATGTTCCGCACAAAAAGCATCAAACTCATTGGAAAAATACTCTCCACCACGGTCGGACCTAAGCCTCTTGATTTTTCGATCAAGTTGGTTTTCCACTTCAGCTTTATAGATCTTGAAAAAGTTCAAAGCCTCATCCTTAGACTTCAGAAGATACACACGGCAGTATCTAGTGGAGTCATCAATTAACGTCATGAAATATTTCTTTCCACCTTTTGTCAAAACACCATTCATTTCACATAGATCTGAATGTATGAGCTCTAGTGGTGCAAGATTTCTCGTTTTCGCAGTCGTGTGAGACTTACGAGGTTGCTTAGCTTGCACACACACTTGACACTTAGATCCCTTGACAGTGGTAAAACTAGGGATTAAGTTCAACTTTGCTAGTCGCGACATGCAACCAAAGTTAACATGACAAAGTCGTGAATGCCACACATTGGATTCACTATTGTTGCAAATATGATTAACAACTTTATTGCAAACGCCTGATAAGGATAAACGAAACAGGCCTCCTGACTCATAGCCTTTACCAACAAAGGTTCCATACTTGGATATTACAAATTTATTCGACTCAAAGACAAGCTTGTAGGCATCTCTACACAGAAGAGATCCGCTAAAGATTTTTATTGACGGAGGGGACATAATGCACGTTCTTCAGCCGCACGATCTTCCCCGAAGTAAACTTCAGATCTACCGTGCCAACACCACAAACAGAAGCACTTGAACCGTTGCCCATCAGCACGGTTGAAGTCCATGCGGTCTGATAAGACGAAAACATGGAAATATCACCGCATACATGCACATTAGCACCCGTGTCAATCAACCAGTCAGGAGAATGACATACTGAAAGAATAGTGGGAAATATACCATACCCAGCATCCTTCATGTCAGTGTCTCCAATGACAACATTAGCGGTCTTGCCGCCTTTTCCAGGATGACGCTTGTCAAAGCGATTAGGGCAACTAGGAGCCCAATGATCAGGATCCCCACACACATGACAAGCACCTTTCTTCTTGCCATTCTTCTTCTTGAAGTTTGTGTGTTGCACAGCCTTGTTCTTCCCATCAAACTTGCCCTTGTTCTTGAACTTGTGGGGCTGGAAGTTCTGCTTCTGTACCACATTGGCACTAGATCCTCCCTCAATACCTCGAGCACGTGTTTCCTTTGCTCTCGCCTTTTCTTCCACATCAAGAGTGCCAATGAGATCCGGGACGGAAAACTCCTGCCTCTTATGCTTCAGCAAGGTAGCAAAGTTCCTCCATGAAGGAGGAAGCTTAGTGATGATACCTCAGGCAACAAACTTGTCCGGTAGCATACAACTGAAGTGCTCAAGTTCTCTAGCAAATGACTGTATCTCATGAGCTAGCCCAACCACGGAGCGCTCTGCAGTCATCCTGTAATCATAGAATTGCTCCATGATGTACAACTCAGTGCCAGCATCCGAGACCCCAAACTTGGCCTCGAGTGCATCCCACTCTTTTCCATTATCAATTGACGTATAAGCATCAACTATGTTCTCACCAAGAACACTCAAGAGAGCAACCTTAAACAGAGTATCCATTTTCTGAAAAGCTTGTGCCTGTTGAGCATCAAGCTCTCCTTCAGGTTTGCCGAGAGTGGTGTCATAGCAACTCATGGTTTGAAACCATAAGACTGCTCTCACGCGCCACCTCTTATAGTGGATACCCTCAAACATAGGAGGTCTCATGGAAGCAGCAAAACCACTAGGGTAAATTGCCTATGATAAGGTTTTTGGATTGTTGGAAATATGCGCAATTTACCAAATGATTTTATTAACAGAAATACTAGATAAAGCATGACTAATATAGAAGAGATAAAACAAGTCATGTGTTCTGACAGAGAGAAGGTAAATAGCTTCTGCATATATGAACCGTAGCATATCATATCTAAAGCAGACAGTATAGCAAGTAGCATATATGAAGTAGAACCTAACATGTGTAGGACAAGGACTAGAACAAGGAACTGTGGCAGAACCTTTAACAGGAAAGACAAGAATACGTACAGGACAGCAGCAGCAGAAGCGCTGGACTTGGGGTCGGTGTCCTCGCCTGCCATGTCGTCGAGGAGGTCGTGGACGTCGGGAAAGAAGTCGTCGGCGACCGGATCGTCCGTGATGAAGTAGCCAGTAGTCGCGCTGAGCGCTCCCCAAAAACCTTATCACCCTTCTCCCGTACAGGACTCAAAAGGTGCGGTTTCGGAGGCCTACAGTCCCGACCTGCGGTGCACGCCGCAAGCCGGGATGGGGAAGATCGTAGCAGCAGCGCAGTGCTCAGGAACTTTGTGGCGAGAGGAAGGGGATCTTCTGGTGTGTCTTTCTGGATAGGAGCGACCTCTCTTATATAGGCACAGGAGAAGGACGCGAAGAGGCTTGGCAGGAGGTGAAGCAACGAAGGGAGACGAAGCGAACAGGCAGCGGCCGAAGAGGCGCGCCGTTCGAATTCAGTGTCCACTACAGAAGACGTTTCAATTCCCACGTGACCTTTCGTATACCCGTCGTGCGTGACAAAAATTTAGATATCGGCTAGGCTCATTCCCGCAACCCGGCCCGGCGCGGCGCCGCGCGGCACGAGGCGAGCGGCGGGGGAGGAGCGCGCGTGGATATCCCTCTTGTTCTCATGCTCGTACAAGTGGGGAAAGAACCTCCCTTATAAGGAGGTCCAACTCCCACTAAACTAGCAATGTGGGACTAAAATTTTAGTAGTATCCCTTGCCTTGCACAAATGGGCTAAGTGGGCCTCTAGGATTTATTAAAAATTTCTAAAATAGTTATTGGGCTGCCTAAAATAGACTAAATTCCAGCACAACGTGCGTGCATGAAGTTTCAGTCTGTTACGTGACAGGATATGCTCAAGCATCAGAGTTGGAATTATCTGAACTGATGCATGTGTCCATGTAATATTTCCAACACATTTCTGTTCCCTAAGGTTACGAAACACGCTGTGAAGAATGCACTGCATAGATTTTGGGACATGTGTGAGCGAAACAAGTAAGACAGAGTCATTAAAAAAGCCATTTTCCTTACACCGCCCTTAGACCACACCCCATCACCAACCGGCGTTGGCGATCCCCACACACTTGGCCAACCAACCACACTTGTCCCACGCCTCTCCTCTCGCCTTGTACCAGTCTCGTCTCACCTTGCCGCGCCCAATCCAACCACCGACCATCCACCACTTCCCCCAAAGTCTCCTCCTTTCATCCTCCCTTCTCAGCCAAGCAAACGCCAACCGCGCCGATGAAGAGGGAGGGGTTCCAGCACGGCGCCGTCAGGGTCAACCGCAACAAGCTGCTGCGGGTCGCCGGCGGGACCGGCGGCGACGCGGCGGCCGCGGCGCTCGACCTCGCCGGCGTCGCCTACGCCCGGGCGCCGTCCAAGCCGACCAACGCGTCCAGGGACACGGGCCGGTGCCGCCGGCCCCGGTGCGCCGGCTGCCACGTGCACCCCGCCGCCAAGGCCCGGGACAAGGCCAAGGGCGCCCACAAGCTGCGCGCCTCCGACGTCGCCCTCAACCACCGCCTCGTCTCCTGGCGCCTCGTCGACGGGGACGCCTCCGCCGCCGCCGCCCGCACCGGCGGCGTCCCCGACTACAAGGGCGCCTCCGCGTCCGCCGTCCTCGCCTACCTCGCCGGCGGCAACAGCTGGCACGCCGAGGACGAGGACGATGACGATGAGGACCAGGACGGCGCCGATCTTCAGGCCCCCCCAAGGGGGATCTCTGACCTGTACGACCTCATCGTCGGCCTCCAGGCCGGCGCGGCGGCCCCTGCGCCGGGCGGCCCAGAAGACGACGCCGATGGCACGGCAGCAGTAACACCCAGCGATGAAATCGAGGAGCAGGATGCTGAAATCACTGACGATGTCGACGAGGAGGACGACGGGTTCTGCATGGTGCACGGCATCACCATCGCGCTCGAGTTCTCCGGCGGGGAGGAGGACTGGATCGTGGTCTGATCTCATTCATTTGCAAATAATAAGACGTGCAACAGAGGTCAGCCGTCCACATCCCTCCGCCTCTGCTGCTGCCGCTGCGCAATTCCCTTCCATCCGCATCTGCTCTGTTCCTGTTAATTCATCGTGTCCCTGTGTGTGTATACTGCTCTGTTGCTGTTAATTGGTCCTGTCCCTGTGTATATATCTGGTGACTGTCTGTCTAATTTGTCAAAAATTCATGGATTATCATGACCTGAATTTACCAATCATGTGTGAATAAAATTAATGAAGAAGCGATTCATTCGTCTTCAGACCCTGTTTCTTCCTCTCTGATTGACTGAATGGATGGATACTGGTGTGGATTCTTCCCCTCTTTCTAAATGCGCACTTTCAATTAATTTCCTTGTCAGTAGAGACTATACCATGATCTGAATGGCTGATCGGCTTTCGGTTTGTAATGAAATCTGGTAAATTCAGTTCTTGATGCAGCAATGTTTTATTGAGAATGATAGATGCAAGCATTGCGGTTAGAGCATCTCTAGCCATTACCTCAAATCTTTATAACAAGAAGCAAATTGTGTCTGTAATTTTTCTGTGAGACTAGCCATAATGGGAGTAACTTAACTAGTAACATCACACATTTCAATACAAGATTGCTTATGTGGCAGCTAATTAATGAGGAGAGAGGGGTTTGTGGTAACTTAGCTAGTTACTGTAACATCACACATTTCAAGGCATAATGAGTCTATAACCTAATAAATAAACTCTTTCATGATACCACTCATATGTTACTACCCATTATGGAGGTAGTAATATAGACTAGTAACATCGACAAGTTACTACTCTATGTTACTCCCCACTGTGAGCAGTCTGAGCGACCATTTGCCTTCACCGGCCGACGTTAGTTTCGATGGTGGGTCGTGATACCAAAGCAACAGTCTTGGTGCGACCGTTGATTCAGATATCGGGAATGTGTTCTTTGTTGGTTAGTATCCGTCATTGGCTGTTTTACCTTGACACTTGTGGCGAACTGGTTGCTCGCTTCCAAGACTCCTGTGCCTGTAAGGATCGGCTCAAACAAACTCTTGTTCCGCATGATTTCTTCCCGGCACCAGAAGGTTGTGCTGTGGACGCTTCCCCATTCATCTGACGTGTTGAGTGAGGCGGTTGCTTCTTAACAGCCAGGTTTTTGCATCCTCATGAGCTGCGATGTGTATAAAATTGGATCAAAGTATGCGCCTGCTGATCTCTTCTTTGTGTGTTGATCTGAAGTGACTGTTACGTGGTTGCATGGAAGCTTTGCTTGTTTCGACAACCTTTCATGGCTACTACTTGTGTTGATGCGAAAACTACCAAACCGTTGTGCCCTGCTTTTGAAATGCTCCCTCCGTCTCATAACGTAGGACGTTTTTTGGCACTAATGTCTCCGTCCCATAATGTAGGACGTTTTTTGACACTACATTAATATGATCCAACTTCTCAATGGAGTATTCTGTTATAATTCAGTTTTCTTCATGCATCTATCTGCCACTGTCACCGTGAATGGTGGTCGTCTGTGTTGCTGGTTGTAACCAGGATGGCACTGTACCGCGACCCTTAAAATGTTTGAATATCTTGTCGCACGGTTTGCAACTGTTACCGGCTCTTATTTGCTTCTTGTTGTTTCTGGATGCGCATTTAGGTGTCAACCTTCCCTCAAATCATCTCTATTTATATAGAAGTAATACGTCATGAAAATAAAAGGATGGTTTTCCCAATCGTTTGTTTCCTTTCCTTGCACGATTCTTTTTGAAATTCCCTTTTTCTTACATGATTAGCGCACCTCTAGCCCTTCCAGATAATAATATGGTGGGCGTGACGTCGTGCTCTCCAGGAGTATTTTGTGGTTCGATTACTGCCATTTTGGCCTTTCTGATTACTGATGTAAAGAGTTGGGGCCAAACCTCGGCACCTTGCTGGCAAGGGGGATAGGGGCATCGAATGAGGAGGGCCTGGCGTCGAGGCCACATCATTGCTCACAATGTTACCAGCACCTCAACGAACTGGTGTTTTCTCAACGTTTTAGGCCTTCTTTAGTTCATATGATAGAAATATTATAGGAATATGAAAATCATAAGAAGTGAGATGACATGCATCTCAATTCCTATAGAGAAGTAGATGTCATTTGATAAATAGGATAGGAATTTTTCCATTGAGTCTTAGTTAATGTTTTTTCCCTTCAAAATGTGAAGGATTGATTCCTATCCTACATAGGAATAGAAATCAATTCATACAAACCAAAAGGGCTTCGAAGAAAATTTTCCTTTGCAAATCCTATCCTATAAAAATTCTATAAAATTCCTACAAACCAAAGGAGGCATACTCTTCGGCCTGAGTAAAACGGTCCTGCACCCGGACAGCAAAGACAGCGTCACATAATCTTAGAGCAACTCCAACGGGCCGACCCAAACGGACGGCGCATTTGTCCGTTTTTTGTCTGTTTGGGCGGCCGCCCACCCGGTGTAAGACCAGTTTTGCATTTGGGTCGGCAGTGCGCCCAACGCGCCGACCCATTTCATGTCCGCATTCAACTTTTAAATAAAAAAAGGCCCGCGGCCGATCATGCCAACGGCCATGTCCCATGCCTGTTGGGGAACGTAGCAGAAATTTAAAATTTTCCTGCGTGTCACCAAGATCTATCTATGGAGAAACTAGCAACGAGGGGAAGGAGAGTGCATCTACATACCCTTGTAGATCGCTAAGCGGAAGCGTTCAAGAGAACGGGTTGAAGGAGTCGTACTCGTCGTGATCCAAATCACCGGAGATCCTAGTGCCGAACAGACGGCACCTCCGCGTTCAACACACGTACAGCCCGGCAACGTCTCTCATGCCTTGATCCAGCAAGGAGAAAGGGAGAGGTTGAGGAAGACTCCATCTAGCAGCAGCACAACGGCGTGGTGGTGGTGGAGGAGCGTGGTACTTGTTGGGGAATGTAGCAGAAATTCAAAAAATTTCCTACGAATCACCAAGATCTATCTATGGAGAGACCAGCAACGAGTAGAAAG